>NC_135992.1:242771-343358 GCF_053455715.1 Rhinoraja longicauda
TACCACAGTGTGTGTGGGGGGGGTGTCCCAGTGTAGGGGTGTACCACAGTGTGTGTGTGGGGGGTGTCCCCGTGTGTGTGTGTGTATCACAGTGTGTGTGTGGGCATATCACACCAAGCGTGTATGTGCGTGAGTGTGCATGTGTGTATCACACCGTGTGTGTACGTGTGCATGTGTGTGGGGAGTTTCCCCATGTGTGTGTGTACCACAGTGTGTGTGTGTGTGTGGGGGGTGTCCCAGTGTGTGTGTGTACCACAGTGTGTGTGTGGGGAGTTTCCCCATGTGTGTGTGTACCACAGTGTCTGTGTGTGTGGGGGGTGTCCCAGTGTGTGTGTGTACCACAGTGTGTGTGTGTGTGGGGGGTGTCCCAGTGTGTGTGTGTACCACAGTGTGTGTGTGTGTGGGGGGTGTCCCAGTGTGTGTGTGTACCACAGTGTGTGTGTGTGTGGGGGGTGTCCCAGTGTGTGTGTGTACCACAGTGTGTGTGTGTGTGGGGGGTGTCCCAGTGTGTGTGTGTACCACAGTGTGTGTGTGTGTGGGGGGTGTCCCCGTGTAGGCGTGTACCACACGTCACCACACCGTACCTTTCCTGTGTACGGGATCCCGGTCTTGTAGTAATTTTCCACCTCCTCAAACCTGATCGTGGTGACCTCTGAAGATACCTGGCAGTTGCCCCAACCTTCCCTCCTTATCCCTATGGATGGGGTCAAACACAGTCACGGGAGAGAGGGACGGAGGGAGAGGGGGAGGGAGAGAGGGAGGGAGGGAGAGAGGGAGGGAGGGAGGGAGGGAGAGAGGGACGGAGGGAGAGGGGGAGGGAGAGAGGGAGGGAGGGAGAGAGGGAGGGAGGAAGAGACTGAGGGAGGGAGAGAGGGAGGAAGAGAGTGAGGGAGGGAGGGAGGGAGGGAGAGGGGGACGGAGTGAGGGAGGGAGGGAGGGAGGGAGAGGGGGATGAAGGGGAGGATGGAGATGGGGATGAAGCCTCACCTGTGCCCTCCTCAGACACGACGAAGTGCACGTTGATGTTCCTGGAGTGCCGCCAGTTGGTTCTGATCCGGAAGATGTCCGTGGACAGATCCCTGGAGAAGCAGCCGTCTGCATCCGTCTGTGGGCGTGAGGGGGGAGAGTGAGACCGAGGGGCAAGAGAACCTCATCCACACCCCCACTCCCTCTCTGTGTCCGTGTGTGTGACAGAGAGTGGGGGGGGGGAGAGGCAAATGAAAGAAAGTTCAAGGGAGGAAAGGAAGAGGATGAAAGAGAGAGAGAGAGAGAGAAAGAAAGAGCAAAGAGGATGTGAAGAGAAAGCAGAGTTGAGCCTGGCTCTCTGGTATTCCGTGTTGGATCCTAACCCCTACACTGTCTGCGGGGAGTTTGCACGCTCTCCGTGTGACCGTGTGTGTCTCCTCCGGGTGCCACAGTCGCCTGCCTAGTGGGCTCAAGGGGTTAACGTTGCGTATCAGTCCCCAGTGTGTGGGTGAGGGGCAGGGGAGGTGGAGGTGGGTGAGGGGCAGGGGATGGGGAGGTGGGTGAGGGGCAGGGGATGGGGAGGTGGGTGAGGGGCAGGGGATGGGGAGGTGGGTGAGGGGCAGGGGATGGGGAGGTGGGTGAGGGGCAGGGGATGGGGAGGTGGGTGAGGGGCAGGGGAGGTGGGAGAGGGGCAGGGGATGGGGAGGTGGGTGAGGGGCAGGGGAGGTGGGAGAGGGGCAGGGGATGGGGGAGGTGGGTGAGGGGCAGGGGAGGTGGGAGAGGGGCAGGGGAGGTGGGTGAGGGGCAGGGGAGGTGGGTGAGGGGCGGGGAGGTGGGTGAGGGGCAGGGGAGGTGGGTGAGGGGCAGGGGAGGTGGGTGAGGGGCAGGGGAGGTGGGTGAGGGGCAGGGGAGGTGGGTGAGGGGCAGGGGAGGTGGGTGAGGGGCAGGGGATGGGGAGGTGGGTGAGGGGCAGGGGAGGTGGGAGAGGGGCAGGGGAGGTAGGTGAGGGGCAGGGGAGGTGGGAGAGGGGCAGGGGATGGGGAGGTGGGTGAGGGGCAGGGGAGGTGGGTGAGGGGCAGGGGATGGGGAGGTGGGTGAGGGGCAGGGGATGGGGAGGTGGGTGAGGGGCAGGGGAGGTGGGTGAGGGGCAGGGGATGGGGAGGTGGGTGAGGGGCAGGGGAGGTGGGTGAGGGGCAGGGGAGGTGGGAGAGGGGCAGGGGATGGGGAGGTGGGTGAGGGGCAGGGGAGGTGGGTGAGGGGCAGGGGAGGTGGGTGAGGGGCAGGGGATGGGGAGGTGGGTGAGGGGCAGGGGAGGTGGGTGAGGGGCAGGGGAGGTGGGTGAGGGGCAGGGGATGGGGAGGTGGGTGAGGGGCAGGGGAGGTGGGTGAGGGGCAGGGGATGGGGAGGTGGGTGAGGGGCAGGGGAGGTGGGTGAGGGGCAGGGGAGGTGGGTGAGGGGCAGGGGATGGGGAGGTGGGAGAGGGGCAGGGGATGGGGAGGTGGGAGAGGGGCAGGGGAGGTGGGAGAGGGGCAGGGGCAGGGGAGGTTTGAGAGGGGCAGGGGATGGGGAGGTGGGAGAGGGGCAGGGGAGGTGGGAGAGGGGCAGGGGAGGTGGGAGAGGGGCAGGGGCAGGGGAGGTGGGAGAGGGGCAGGGGATGGGGAGGTTGGAGAGGGGCAGGGGATGGGGAGGTGGGTGAGGGGCAGGGGATGGGGAGGTGGGTGAGGGGCAGGGGATGGGGAGGTGGGAGAGGGGCAGGGGATGGGGAGGTGGGTGAGGGGCAGGGGATGGGGAGGTGGGTGAGGGGCAGGGGATGGGGAGGTGGGTGAGGGGCAGGGGATGGGGAGGTGGGTGAGGGGCAGGGGATGGGATAGCTGCATAGATCCATCCCCTTTCCCTTCCCCTCACCCTCTGATCCCAGCCCAGTCACTCCCCTCACACCTCCTTCATTTCCATGGGCCTCACACCAGATCAGAACCAAAACGTGGTTGTGTCCAACACTCAGTCATCCAACTAGTCTCACTGTCATCCTGTTGATTTTCACTGTCTGTAAACAAATTGGAGGATCAGCACCTCATTCAGTAGCTCCATAGACCCATCATTTATTTAGTTGCCTCTGTACTCCACAATTTGAGATTTGTAATAACATTCACAAGTGGTTAAAGTTCACATTGTCAGATTTTATTAAAGGCCATTTTTTAACATTTGGGTTTAACCATGTAGAAATTACAGCGATGTTTATACATAGTTCCCCCATTTCAGGGCACCATAATGTTTGGGACACAGCAATGTCATGTAAATGAAAGTAGTCATGTTTAGTATTTTGTTGCATTTCCTTTGCATGCAATGACTGCTTGAAGTCTGTGATTCGTGGACATCACCAGTTGCTGGGTGTCTTCTCTGGTGATGCTCTGCCAGGCCTGTATTGCAGCCATCTTTAGCTTATGTTATGGGGGCTAGTCCCCTTCAGCATATAAAAGGCAAGCTCAATTGGGTTCAGATCGGGTGATTGACTTGGCCACTCAAGAACTGACCATGTTTTAGCTTTGAAACACTCTTTTGTTGCTTTAGCAGTATGTTTGGGATCATTGTCTTGCTGTAGAATGAACCGGTGGCCAAAGTTGTGAGGCATTTGTTTGAACTTGAGCAGATAGGATGTGTCTATACACGACAGAATTCATTCTGCTACTACCATCAGCAGTTGTATCATCAATGAAGATAAATGAGCCGGTACCAATGAAAGAGTTTAAGTATTTAGGAAAGAAACCGGTCACCAAATGGTTGCCTGCTTCTTCTTGCACATTGTAAATTGCTTAGCTAAGCAGAAAAAGGTAAGCTGTGTCTAACCTTGAGAAGTACAACATGAACTACAAAATAAACAACTCACCTTTAGTTGGCTTTGCAAAAAGAGAACCTGAGATTGCTTTATTTCGGGGAAAAACCTGACCTCCTGATGACTTTTTAATCCCTTATATGGACATGGTCTTATTTCTTTCACTACCTTGTATGGACATGGTCTTGTTTCTTTCACTACCTTGTATGGACATGGTCTTATTTCTTTCACTACCTTGTATGGACATGATGTGAGTGGTGATACCTCATTCACTGTTAAGAAAAAGATTAAAGATACTGTTTTGTCCTTTGTTTCGGAGAGTGGGACATGAGATGAGCTTGGGTATCTAAAGACACCTGGTGCTGATCTCCCCACTCCCACCTGGCGTAATAAAGACTTTACTGTTTTACCACTAACTTTGTTGCATTGTTGTCTGTCCAGAAAAAACGAACTTTAACGCCTTCAGCAGCCATACATGCCCAGGCCATAACACCCCCAACACCATGTTTCACTGATGAGGTGGTATGCTTTGGATCTTGGGCAGTTCCTTCTCTCATCCATACTTTGCTCTTGCCATCACTCTGATATAAGTTCATCTTTGTCTCATCTGTCTACAAGACCTTTTATCCAGAACTGTGGTTGCTCTTTTACGTACTTCTTGGCAAACTGTAACCTGGCCATCCTATAATTGCAGCTAACCAGTGGTTTGCATCTTGCAGTGTAGCCTCTGTATTTCTGTTCATGAAATCTTCTGTGGTCATTGACAAATCCACACCTGACTCCTGAAGAGTGTTTCTGATCTGTCGGACAGGTGTTTCGGGATTTTTCTTTATTATAGAGAGAATTCTTCTGTCATCAGCTGTGGAGGTCTTCCTTGGACTGCCAGTCCCTTTGTGATTAGTAAGCTCACCAGGGCTCTCTTTCTTCTTAATGATGTTCCAAACAGTTGATTTTGGTTAGCCTAAGGTTTGGCTGATGTTTCTGACAGAATTATTCTTGTTTCTCAGCCTCATAATGGCTTCTTTGACTTTCATTGGCACAACTTTGGTCCCCATGTTGATAAACAGCAATACAAGTTTCCAAAGGTGATGGAAAGACTGGGTGCTGAGAGCTCTGAAACCCACATTAAGGAGGCAATTAAACACACCTGAGCAAATACAAACACCTGTGAAGCCATGTGTCCCAAACATTATGGTGCCCTGAAATGGGGGGGTCTATGTATAAACACTGCTGTAATTTCTACATGGTGAAACCAAAATGTATAAAAATGGCCTTTATTAAAATCTGACAATGTGCACTTTAACCACAGGTGATTTTTTCTATTACAAATCTCAAATTGTGGAGAACAGAGGCAAATAAATAAATGATTTTTTTTTTTAGATTTAGAGATACAGCGCGGAAACAGGCCCTTCGGCCCACCGGGTCCACGCCGCCCAGCGATCCCCGCACACTAACACTATCCTACACACACTAGGGACAATTTTTACATTTTACCCAGTCAATTAACCTACATATCTGCACGTCTTTGGAGTGTGGGAGGAATCCGAAGATCTCGGAGAAAACCCACGCAGGTCACGGGGAGAACGTGCAAACTCCGTACAGATGGCGCCCGTAGTCAAGATCGAACCCGAGTCTCAGGCGCTGCATTCGCTGTAAGGCAGCAACTCTACCGCTGCACATGGGTCTTTGTCCCAAACATTGTGGAGGGCACGTTCGTTTGGGCAGCTTACAACCCAGCGGTATCGATTTTGATTTCTCTAATTTCAAGTAACCCTTCCATCCCCTCTCTCTCCGTCCCTCCCCCACCCTGGTCGTCGTACTTGTTTCACTGTCATTCTGTTGAGTTTCACTGCTTGTACACCTTTCCTAGGTTATCGTTGCTTTTTCCATATCTTCCATTCATTTATCCTAAGCACCATCTCTATATCTCGTTACCCTTTCCCCTGACTCTCAGTCTGAAGAAGGGGCTCGACCTGAAACTTCACCTATTCCTTTCCTCCAGAGATGCTGGCTGACCCGTTGAGTTACTCCAGCTTTATGTGCCTGTCTTCGGTTGAAACCTCCCAGCACACCCACTCTTCGTCTCTTCTACTCTCGCTCCTTGGTGTCACCTGCAAACTAACTAACCAACCTGTCTATGTTGATCACCACATAATTTATATATAGCACCCAGCACACATCCCTGCACACTCCACTACTCAACCCTCCAGTCTGAATATTGTCCTTCCACCACAGATGGCACTGATCAAACTCAATGCTTCATTGAGTCCGTCCTCACCTTCTCCATCAGGGTCTGGTTTGGCTCAGCCACCAAGCCCGACATCCAGAGGCTGCAATGGATCATTCGATCAGCTGAGAAGGTTGTTGGCTGCAACCTTCCCCCCATTGATGAACTGTACACTGCAAGGGCCAGGAAGCGAGCGGGCAAGATCATCTCTGACCCCTCCCACCCAGGCCACACTCTTTAAAGCACTTCCCTCTGGAAGGCGATTCCGGACTGTCAAAGCAGCCACAGCCAGACATAAAAACAGCATTTTCCCACGAGTAGTAGCCATGACTCAATAACCAAAGTCTGTAGTCTCTTTTTTTGCTCTGGTTTATTTTCACCCACATGTTTGGACCGTAATGTTGTATCCTTATTGTTTTGATGTGGTTATGCTTTGTTCTGAATTGTTAACTGTATGTTTGTGTTGTCATTTGTGAGTGGAGCACCAAGGCACATTCCTTGTCTATGCACATACTTGGCCAATAAACTTATTCATTCATTCATTCATTCATTCTCGTATATTCTCATCCAAATCGTTCATAGAAACATAGAAAATAGGTGCAGGAGGAGGCCATTCGGCCCTTGGAGCCAGTACCACCATTCATTGTGATCATCCACAATCAGTAACCCGTGCCTGCCTTCTCCCCATATCCCTTGATTCCACTAGCCCCTAGAGCTCTATCTAACACTCAATTAAATCCATCCAGTGATTTGGCCTCCACTGCCCTCTGTGGCAGAGAATTCCACAAATTCACAACTCTCTGGGTGAAAAAGTTCCTTCTCACCTCAGTGGCCTCCCCTTTATTCTAAGACTGGCCCCTGGTTCTGGACTTCCCCAACATTGGGAACATTTTTCCTGCATCTACCTTGTCCAATCCTTTTATAATTTTATATGCCTCAATAAGATCCCCTCTCATCCTTCTAAACTCCCCTCTCAATTTTTCCTCATATGACAGTCCTGCCATCCCAGGGATCAATCTCGTGAACCTACGCTGCACTGCCTTAATTACAAGGATGTCCTTCCTCAAATTAGGAGACCAAAACTGTACGCAATACTCCAGATGTGGTCTGACCAGGGCCCGATACAACTGCAGGAGAACCTCTTTACTGCTATACTGAAATCCTCTTGTTATGAAGGCCAACATGCCATTAGCTTTCTTCACTGCCTGCTGTACCTACACGCCAACTTTCAGTGACTGGTGTACAAGGACACCCAGGTCTCGCTGCACTTCCCCCTTACCTAACCTGACACAATTGAGATAATAATCTGCCTCCTTGTTTTTTGCCGCCAAAGTGGATAACCTCACATTTATCTATATTATACTGCATCTGCCCACTCACTCAACCTGTCCAGGTCACCCTGCAACCTCCTAACATCCTCTTCGCAGTTCATGCTGCCACCCAGCTTTGTGTCATCTGCAAACTTGCTAGTGTTACTTCTAATTCCTTCATCCAAATCATTAATATATATGGTAAACAGTTGTGGCCCCAACACCGAGCCTTGCGGCACTCCACTCGCCACTACCTGCCATTCTGAAAAGGACACGTTTACTCCTACTCTTTGCTTCCTGTCTGCCAACCAATTCTCTATCCATTTCAACACTCTACTCCCAATACCATGTGCTCTAATTTTGCTCACCAATCTCCCGTGTGGGACCTTATATAACCATATAAACCATAAACAGCAATGGGCCCAGATCCAATCCCTGAGGCATACCACAGGTCTCCAGTCTGAAAAACAACCTTCCATCACCCTCTGCTTCCTTCCATCAAGTCAATTCCATATCCAGTCGGCTGGCTCTCCCTGGAACCCAAGCGATCTATCCTTCCAGAGCAGCCGACCAAGTGGAAACTTATCAAATGCATTGCAGAGGTCCATATAGACAATGTCTGTGGCTTTGACCTCATCAACCTTTTTCATTGCCTCTTCAATAAACTCAATGAGATTCGTAAGACCCGATCTCCCACGTACAAAACCATGCTAACTATTTCTCAGCAGCCCCAACCAATCCAAAATACATCTATAGCATATCCCTCAGAATCTTTACCAGTATTTGCCACTCTAGCCTTCCAACATCTCAGCATGATGTGACTGGACAGTACATGAACAAAACATGGTACACATGACAATAATAAACCAATCCCAGGTACTAACCTTGCCCGTCACGATGTGACAGTTACTGTGAGAATGGTGGATGTAAACTGGTTGCAGGCAAACAGTGCCATTAACATCTCCCCGCATGGGTTTACCATAGGTGTATCTGCAAAACATTCACAGCACTGGTCATTGAAGGGGGGCTCTACCCCATCCCATCACACACTCCCAGGGTCAGACACAGAGTGAAGCTCTCTACCCCATCACATCACACACTCCCAGGGGTCAGACACAGAGTGAAGCTCTCTACCCCATCACACACTCCCAGGGTCAGACACAGAGTGAAGCTCTCTACCCCATCACATCACACACTCCCAGGGTCAGACACAGAGTGAAGCTCTCTACCCCATCACATCACACACTCCCAGGGGTCAGACACAGAGTGAAGCTCTCTACCCCATCACACACTCCCAGGGTCAGACACAGAGTGAAGCTCCCTCTGCACTGTTCCATCACACACCTGAGCTGACAAGTTACGGCTCACAACTGAAAGCAGACTCCTGTTTACCTGCCACATACTTTGACGGGAATCGTTGTGTCTAGGATGGTGATTGTTTTGGGAAGATGAACCTTCAGTTCAAACTTGGGCAACACTGCAAGACAGAGGGAGGTCAGTGAAGTTCCATCCCCTCCCCAACACGGTCCCCCACCCACCACTCCCACCCACCACTCCCACCCACCACTCACTCACTCACTCACTCACTCACTCACTCCCTCCCTCCCTCCCTCCCTCCCTCCCTCCCTCCCTCCCTCCCTCCCTCCCTCCCTCCCTCCCTCCCTCCCTCCCTCCCTCCCCCCTCCCTCCTCCCTCCTCCCTCCCCCACCCTCCCTCCACTCCCTGCCACCCTCCCTCCCTCCCTCGCTCCCCTCCCTGCCCCTCCCCCTCCCTCCCTCCCTCCCCATCCCCCCTCTCTCCCTCCCCATCCCCCTCCCTCCCTTCCTGCCCCCCTCCCCTCCCTGCCCCCCTGCCACCCTCCCTCCCTCCCTCACTCCCTCCCTCCCCCCTCCCTCCCAAAACCCTCCCTGCCACCCTCCCTCCCTCTCTCCTTCCCTCCACTCCCTGCCTCCCTCCCTCGCCCCCTCGCTCCCTCCCTCCCGCCCTCCTCTCCCTGCCCCCCTCCCTCCCTCCCTCCCCTCCCTAGCCCCCCTCCCTCCCTCCCCTCCCTCCCTCGCTTCCCTCCCGCCCTCCCCTCCCTGCCCCCCTCCCTCCCACCCTCCCTCCCGCCCTACTCTCCCTGCCCCCCTCCCTCGCTCCCCTCCCTCCCTCCCTCCCGCTGTCCCTTCCTCCGGACGCTGTACTGCTCCGTCTCCCTGACACCCATCCACTCCTCCTCCACAGTCCCAACAACAGCCCACGTCCCGAACTCTCCCCGCTGCTCCTCCTACCACCTGAGGACTTTGTCCACCTGCCCCAAACTCCCCGCCTGTGAAAGGGACAGTCGGATCAGACCCTTGATCCCCTGGACACTGACCTTCTCCCTCTCAAATTGCAGATTAAAACTAATCATATTATGTTCACTACGTCCAAGCGGTTCCTTTACCTTGAGTTCTCTTATCAAATCTGGTTCATTGGACAACCACTAAATACAGAATTGCCTTCTCTCTAGTCGGCTCCAGTACAAGCTGCTCTAAGATTCCATCTCGGAGGCACTCTACAAACTCCCTTTCTTGGGGTCCAGAACCAACCTGATTTTCCCAGACTACCTGCATATTGAAATCCCCCATCACCACAGTGGCATTACCTTTGTTGCATGCCAGTTTTAACTCCTGCTGTATCTTACACCCTACTTCCGGGCTACTATTTGGGGGTCTGTAGATAACACCAATTAGTGTCTTCTTACCTTTACAATTCCTCAACTCAATCCACAGTGACTCTACCTGGTCAGTTCCTATGTCACCCCTCGCAAGGGACTGAATTTCGTCCCTCATCAACAGAGGTACCCCACCTCTTCTGCCCACCTGCCTGTCCTTTCTATAGGATGTATCACCCTGAATATCTATAGGATCACAATGAATGGCGTTGCTGGCTCACAGGGCCAAATGGCCTCCTCCAGCACCTATTTTCTATGTTTCTATGAGGGAGTAGGGCCCTGGAAAACATGTCATCGAAGATGATGAGGGAGTGGGGGCTTGGAAAACGGAAGTCATGAAGAGATGAAGTAGACGTTAGAGAAGGCACAGCTATGGACACTTGCATGGGCCCCAGGCACAGCTATGGGCACTCACATGGGCCCCAGGCGCAGCTATGGGCACTTGCATGGGCCCCAGGCACAGCTATGGGCACTCACATGGGCCCCAAGCACAGCTATGGGCACTCACATGGGCCCCAGGCACAGCTATGGGCACTTGCATGGGCCCCAGGCACAGCTATGGGTACTTGCATGGGCCCCAGGCACAGCTATGGGCACTTGCATGGGCCCCAGGCACAGCTATGGGCACTCGCATGGGCCCCAGGCACAGCTATGGGCACTTGCATGGGCCCCAGGCACAGCTATGGGCACTTGCATGGGCCCCAGGCACAGCTATGGGCACTTGCATGGGCCCCAGGCACAGCTATGGGCACTTGCATGGGCCCCAGGCACAGCTATGGGCACTTGCATGGGCCCCAGGCACAGCTATGGGCACTTGCATGGGCCCCAGGCACAGCTATGGGCACTTGCATGGGCCCCAGGCACAGCTATGGGCATTTGCATTGGCCCCAGGCACAGCTATGGGCATTTGCATGGGCCTAGCTATGCCTGCCTCTTGTTGTTGTCATTGTTTAACCGTCATCACAGCCCTTCCTCATTCTTATACCTCTGGAAAATAATTGTTTTGTACATCTTCTTGAACTGAGTAACGTTTGTGCTTTGCTTGAGTTCCACATCCAAATCATTCCACAATTTCACCCCACAGATTGGAAACACACATACTCTTCGTAGTTGCATGAACACAAAGTCTCTTTAAATTAAACTTTCCTCTCAAATTACAACAACCCTCCCTGTCAAAGAACATTTTTTGTATATTACCTGGTAGTAAATTATTTCTTGCTTTATACATTATTTGTGCTGTGTTAAATTCTACTAGATCCATAAACTTCAAGGCATTTGACTTTAAAAAACAGTTGCAAAATCCTACATTATTAACTCTCCTTATTTGCAGTTTGCATAATGGATGTCGGGTGCTTTAGTAAGTGTTGTCCCATACCTGCACACAGTCATTTAGATCAGGCAATACAAGTGAACAATAAACAATATACAGCACTTTGTGATTCAGAATGTGCCTTGTTCTTCCCAGGACTGCAATGCTCCTTGCCAGCTTTGCTCACACGTGTTTTATATGAGGTTTCCAGCAGATGTTGTGGTTTAATATCACACCTAGAAATGTATTTTCATTTCGGTGGTGGGGAAGATGTTGGAGTCAATTATTAAAGAGGTAATAACAGCGCATTTGGATAGCAGTAAAAGGATTGGTCCAAGTCAGCATGGATTCATGAAGGGGAAATCCTGCTTGACGAATCTTTTGGAATTGTTTGAGGATGTGACAAGTAAAATGGATGAAAGAGAGCCAGTGGATGTAGTGTATCTAGACTTTCAGAAAGCCTTTGATAAGGTCCCACACAAGAGATTGGTGAGGAAAATTAGAGCACATGGTATTGGGGCTTGGATATTGACATGGATAGAGAGTTGGTTGGCAGACAACATAGCAGGCAGTGGAGAGTGGAGTGGCGCAAGGCTCGGTGCTGGGGCCACAACTGTTTACAATATTTATTAATGATTTGGATGACGGAATTAGAAGTAACACTAGCAAGTTCGCAGATGATACAAAGCTTGGTGGCAGAGTGAACTGTGAAGAGGATGTTAGGAGGTTTCAGGGTGACTTGGGCAGGTTGAGTGAGTGGGCAGATGCAGTATAATGTAGATAAATGTGAGGTTCACATTGGCGGCAAAAATAAGGAGGCAGATTATTATCTCAATGGTGTCAGATTAGGTAAAGGGGAAGTAGAACGAGACCTGGGTGTCCTTGTACACCAGTCACTGAAAGTAAGCGTGCAGGTACAGCAGGCAGTGAAGAAAGTTGGCGTTCATAACGAGCGGATTTTTTCTGCATCTAGCTTGTCCAGTTCTTTTATAATTTTATACTTTTCGATAAGATCCCCTCTCATCCTTCTAAACTCCAGTGAATATAAGCCAAGTCTTTCCAATCTTTCCTCATATGACAGTCCTGCCATCCCGGGGATTAACCTGGTGAACCTACGCTGAACTGCCTCAATAGCAAGGACGTCCTTCCTGAAATTAGGAGACCAAAACTGCACACAATACTCCAGATGTGGTCTCACCAGGGCCCTATACAACTGCAGAATGACCTCTTTGCTCCTGTACTCTTACATTCAATGCCCCTAGCAATGATGGCAAGCATCCCGGGCATATTCTTTACCACCCCATCTACTTGTGCTGCCACCTTCGGTGGGCTATGAACTTGGACTCCAAGAACCATCTGCAAATCAATGCTGTACTGGGTTATGCCATTAACTATATACTTTCCTTTTACATTCAACCTCCCAAGGTACAACATTCACACTTGATCTTGTTTCTGAGCCCATTTAAGGTCTGGTGAAGGCACTGTGCACACAGCAGCCAGCCAACAGTTGCTTGTGTTACTTGTGTGTTGTGAATAAAGTTCTATCGTATCGTATCCTATCCAATTTCTGCTGGTCTATGTCCCACTGTATCTTCCAACAGCCTTCCTCACTGTCTGCAACTCCTCACATTTTGCTGACGTCGGCACAGATCCCTGCGGAACTCCACTGGTCATAGATCTTCAGCCAGAATATCTACCTTCCATCACAACCCTCTGTCTGCAATGAATAAGCCAGTTGTGAATCCATGCAACCAAGTCATCATCAAACCCTTACTCCTTGATCTTCTGGATCAGCCTACCATGAGGGACCTTATCAAAAGCCTTACTCAAATACACGTTTGCAACATCCACTTCATCATTTTCCTGTCATCCCCTCAGAACACTCAATCAAGTTAGTAAGACACGACTGTGCTGTAAGTTAGTAAGACACGACTGTGCTGTAAGTTAGTAAGACATGCTGTGCTGTAAGTTAGTAAGACACGACTGTGTTGTAAGTTAGTAAGACATGACTGTGCTGTAAGTTAGTAAGACACGACTGTGCTGTAAGTTAGTAAGACATGCTGTGCTGGCTATAGAGTCATAGAGTCCTACAGCACAGAAAGAGGCCCTTCGGCCCTTCGGCTATATCCTTCATTATCTTCCAAATGGGAGAAAATCCTGAGGGAGACAAGTATTCTGAGATAAGATAAATATATGCACTTGGATAGAAAAGAGCTGATTAGGAATAGTTATCAAGGAAGATCGTGTCTTGCAAAAATGACTGACTTTGAAGAAGTGCCCAAGGTGGATGGATGAGGGCAGGGCGGCAGACATTGTCTATATGGGTTTCAGCAAGGCATTGGATCATGTTCTGTATGGAGGTTGTTATGGAAGGTTAAACACATGAGATCCTGGGAGATCTAGCCGACTGAATAGAGAAGTGTAGACAGAAGGAATGGAACTGCAGGCTGGTCTGCAACAATAAACGCACTGTACTGGAATAACTCCGTGCCTCATCAGCCTATGGAGAACTTGGATAGGTAACGTTACCGGTCGGGACCAGTCCCTGGTGATGAACAGTAACAGTCTGGTCCATTCCAAATGTCCTGCCATTGATCCCACTTCCCTGCACCGGCAGAATGTGGGCAAGTGCAGAGGGGGTGTGAATGGGGAGAGGGGGTGTGAATGGGGAGAGGGGGTGTGAATGGGGAGATGGGGTGTGAATGGGGAGAGGGGGTGTGAATGGGGAGAGGGGGTGTGAATGGGGAGAGGGGGTGTGAATGGGGAGAGGGGGAAGTCTGCAACTCTCACCGTATTCATCCACCATGAATCTGTGGGACACTTTGCCGCTGGACTTCTGCACTTGGATTTCGTACGAGCCCAACGGGGCGTCGGGAATCAGGTCAAAGCTGAGGTCCACGATCCCCTGCCTGCTCTCCACGTCCAACCACTGGCCAATCCGATTCCCCGCAAGGTCCTGAGGATGAAAACATCTCCATCAGTTCACTCCTCCTCTCTTTGTCTCTCCCTCATTACTCACTATCCTCCCCCTCTCATCACTCACCATTCCCCTCTCTCGTCCATCACTCCCTCTCTTTTCCCTCTCTTCCTCACCTTGTACCTTCTTTCCCCTTCCTTCACTCCCGCTCCCTCATCCTCCCTATCAGGTCCTCTCTCTTTTTACTGTCTCTCTTTCTCATTCCCTCTTTCAGTCCCTCCCTATGTTTGTCTCTCTCTCTTTATCTCACTTCCTCTTGTAACCATCCATCCTCACCGCCCCTCCCCCAGTGTGGAGTTCCCCCAGTACCGCCCCTCCCCAGTACCGCCCCTCCCCCAGTACCGCCCCTCCCCCAGTACCGCCCCTCCCCCAGTACCACCCCTCCCCCAGTACCGCCCCTCCCCCAGTACCGCCCCTCCCCCAGTACCGCCCCTCCCCCAGTACCGCCCCTCCCCCAATGTGGAGCTCCCTCAATACCGCCCCTCCTCCAGTACCGCCCCTCCCCCAGTACCGCCCCTCCCCCAGTACCACCCCTCCTCCAGTACCACCCCTCCCCCAGTACCACCCCTCCCCCAGTACCACCCCTCCCCCAGTACCACCCCTCCCCCAGTACCACCCCTCAGTACTGACCCCTCCCCAGTACCGCCCCTGCCCCAGTACCGCCCCTCCCCCAGTACCGCCCCTCCCCCAGTACCGCCCCTCCCCCAGTACTGACCCCTCCCCCAGTACCACCCCTCCCCCAGTACCACCCCTCCCCCAGTACCGCCCCTCCCCCAGCGCTGCCTGATTTGACATGGGGGCCAACATGCCAGGCTGGGCTGTGAGGCTCCGTGCATCGTGGAGCCACTGCCCCCCAGAGGGGCCACAGCCCCCCCCCCCCCCATGCATCTACCCCAGCTGCATCGGTGCAGTGGAGGAGCCTGGCAATCTGACAGTGTCTCCACCCAGGGATTTGGACTCTGCCGTGGGGCCGGACTCCACCCCTGGGACCAGCCACTGTGGGGCAGGCCTCCGCCGTGGGACCGGCCTCCATCCCTAGGACCGGCCTCCGCTGCGGGACTGGCCTCCACTGTGAGACCGGCCTCCGCCGTGGGACCGGCCTCCACTGTGAGACCGGCCTCCGCCGTGGGACCGGCCTCCACTGTGGGACCGTGGACCGGGGCTCGGAGCCGAGGCTGGAACGGCGCCGATCCTGTGCTGCCGTCCCCCGCAGTCCATCAGACACTCACACTGAGGGTTATCCTCGAGTACTGGGGAGAGAAAGGGAAGGCAGTCAGTGGGGGCACAACACAGTTGGAAGCCCTTAAAACGGTCACTTGCCCCCACGGGGAGGGGACAGGTCAGGGTGGGAGGGGGACGGGGGAACAGGATGGGGGTGGGGAGAGGGAGGTGACAGGCAGAGGTAGGGGAGGTGAAGAGGGAGATAGGGGAGAGTGAGAGGTGAGGGCGGAGGTAGGGGTATTGTAGGGGGTAGAGGCAAGCAGGTGTAGCCGGGGTAGGGGGGACTCTGATGGTGGGTGGGAGTGGAGTCCAGGGATTTGGTCTGGGTGGGGAGAGGGTATCTTTCTGGGGAGCTGTGGAGCGGCAGGGCCCGGAGGAGGAGGTTCCAGTGAGGCAGGGCAAGGGGAGGGGGTTATGCAGGAGAGTGGGGGGTACAGTGGATGCAGAGTCCTTGGGGAAAGAGGAGAGGGGGGAGGGGGTCTGGGGTTGGAGGGCCATTGGGGAGGGGGTTCGGGGGAGGGGATCTGGGGCTGGGGGGTCCGGGATGGGGAGGGGTCACCTCACCTTCTCCAGGGTTGGCTGGAAGTCCTGGTCCAATGACACCACCCGGAACCGCACTGGGGGACGAGAGGCAGAGTCAGTCAGATCCCGTGACAATGCCCCAGGGGGTGAGGGCAGAGTGGACCTTCATCTCCAGTAGCCTGGGGGCAACTCCTCAGGGGGCAGGGGGAGGTTAACATGGAACAGTACAGCACAGGAACAGGCCCTTTGGCCCACAATGTCTGTGCTGAACATGATACCATGTTAAACTGATCTCATCTGCCTGTCCACGATCCATATTCCTCAAATCCCTGCATCTAAAAGCCTCTTCAACACCACTATCATATTTACCTCAACCACCACCCCTGGCAATGCATTCCAGACCCTCACTGCTCCCTGTGTAAATACACTTGCCCTGCACATCTCCATAAAACTTGCCCCCTCTCATCTCTGGTGTTGGACATTCGCACTCTGGGATGAAGGCTCTGACTGTCTACCTTGTCGGTGGGCAGGGCGAGAGGAGGCCGTTCGTCCATCACTCTCTGTCAGCTCAGCATCAATCACTTTGCCTCAACGTTAACCTCAGTCTGTGTCCCAGGCCAAGTGAGAGGAGACAGTGAGACTGGGGCCGGGCACCAAGTGAAACCAGCGCAGAGGGTAGAGCTGCTGACCCTTGTTCGATTCTGACTTCAGGTGTTGTCTGTGTGGAGTTTGCATGTTCTCCCTGTGTCCACAAGGGTTTCCTTTGGGCTACTGAGTAATGTAGTTAGGCCTTTCTGCCCAACTTTCCCTCGCTGACCAACATGCACCATCTACACTTAATCCCACCTGCCTGCATTAGCCCAATCTATCCTATTCATGCAATTGTCTAAATGTTTCTTAAACTTTCTGATAGTAACTGTGATAGTAGGCACTCCGGATTCCTCCCACAATCCAAAGACATGGTGATTTGTAGGTTAATTGGCGCTGTAAGTTGTTACCAGAGTGCAAGGAATCAATGGGAAAGTGGGATAACATAGAATTATGTGAAGGAAGGAACTACAGATGCTGGTTTAAACTGAAAATGGACACAAAAAGATGGAGTAACACAACATCTCTGGAGAAAAGGAATAGGTGACGTTTTGGGTTTAGAATCTTCTTCAGACTGAGAATCAGGGGAAAGGGAAGTGATAGATATAGACGTTGATGTAGGGAGACATTCAACAATGTAATGAAGATGGAGTGTAGAGAGTAACAATGAGGGTGTCTAACATGGAATTACTGTGATGGTTCATATATAGGAGCAAAAGTAGGCCATTCAACCCATCAGGCCAACTCTGCTGTTCAATCATGGCTGATCTATCTTTCCCTCTCAATTCAATTCTTCTGCCATGGTCGGCATGGACGGTGGGCCAAAGGTCTTGTTTCCACGCTGTATCTTATGGGGAGTGGGCAGGAGAAAGGAGTTAGGAGGGAGAGAGAGATAGATCAGCCATGCTTGAATGGCGGAATAGATGATGGGCTGAATGGCCTAATTCTTCTCCTAAACTTATGACCTTATTTCTAAACTGAAAACTAAACTGGGGCAAAAACTTCACAGTGAACAGCCGGGCTTGGGGAGTGCGGGTTCATTGTTCTCTGAAAGTGGCATCACAGGTAACTAGGGTGATAATGGTGCTTTTGGTACGTTGGCCTTCATCAATCAGGGCAGTGAGTAGAGACGTGCGGTGTGGTGCATGCTGAATGCATGGACTAATAATGAGGGGAGTGTGGTGGATGGCATTTGCATGGACTAACAATGAGGGGAGTGTGGTGGATGGCATTTGCATGGACTAACAATGAGAGTGGTAGATGGTGAGAGCACAGACTAACTATGAGGATAATATGGTGGATGCTGAGTGCATGGACTAACTATGAGGGCAATGTAACGAAGATGGAGTGCAGAGAGTAACAATGAGGGTGGTGTGGTGCCTGCTGAGTACATGGACAAGCAATGAGGGTGGTGGGCAGATATTCAGTAGATGGACCAGCAACGAGTGTAATGTGGTGGATGTTGAGTGTACAGATTAACTATGAGTGTAATGTAAGGAGTAAGGAGTAAGACCTGTGTGATCTCCCGGACTAGTTTCGATCGCCTAGCTTGGGGTCGGAGAGGAATTTCCCGGATTTTTTCCCAAATTGGCCTGGGTTTTTTTATCCGGTTTTTCGCCTCTCCCAGGAGATCACTCAGTTCTTTTGGGTGGGCGGTTGGAGCGGTTGGAGTAGCGGCCGGGCGGTAGGTTTAGTAACCGAGCGCGGGGCTTTGTTTGGAGAGTATGACTGCCAGGGCAGTTTTTTGTTCTGGGTGTCAGATGTGGGGAATCTGGGTGTCTGATAGTCTTCCAGACATCCACATCTGCGCCAGGTGTGACGAGATGGGGCTCCTAAGGGACCGTATTAGGAACCTGGAGCGGCAGATTGATGACCTCCGTCTGATCAGGGAGAGTGAGGAGGTTATAGATAGGAGTTACAGGGAGGTGGTCACTCCTAGACCACGGGAGGTAGACAAGTGGGTCACTGTTAGGGGGGGCAAGGAACAGAGGCAGGGACTAGGGAGTACCCCGGTGGCTGTACCCCTTGGAAATAAGTACTCCTGTTTAAGTACTGTTGGGGGGGACAGCCTACCTGGGGGCCCGGGCCTCTGGCAAGGAGTCCGGCCCTGTTGCTCAGAAGGGTAGGGAAAGGAAGAGGAGAGCAGTAGTAATAGGGGACTCTATAGTGAGGGGGTCAGATAGGCGTTTCTGTGGATGCAGTCGGGAGACCCGGATGGTGGTTTGCCTCCCTGGTGCCGGTGTCCGGGATGTGTCTGAGCGTGTCCAGGATATCCTGAAAGGGGAGGGAGAGGAGCCAGAGGTCGTGGTACATATAGGTACCAACAATATAGGTAGGATAAGGGAAGAGGTCCTGAAAGGAGAATTCAGGGGGCTAGGAAGAGAGTTAAAAAAAAGGACTTCCAAAGTAATAATCTCAGGCTTACTGCCTGTGCCACGCGATAGTGAGAATAGGAATGGAGTGAGGTGGAGGATAAATACGTGGCTGAGGAACTGGTGCAGGGAGCAGGGTTTCAAGTTTCTGGATCATTGGGACCTCTTCTGGGGGAAGTATGACCTGTACAAAAAGGACGGGTTGCATCTGAACCCGAGGGGAACCAATATCCTGGCGGGGAGATTTGCTAAAATAACTGCGGAGACTTTAAACTAGTACGGTTGGGGGGAGGGACTCAAACACAGATAGCTAATAGACAGTGTGTGAGGCAGGAGGCAGAAAAGGGAAACACTAAGACCCAATATGTAGGAGAGAAAGAAGGGAAAATAAATAAACTGAGAATAATAAATGATGGGTCCCTTAAATGTGTATATTTTAATGCTAGGAGCATTGTAAGAAAGGTGGATGAGCTTAGAGCCTGGATTGACATCTGGAAGTATGATGTTGTGGCGATCAGTGAAACATGGTTGCAGGAGGGTTGCGATTGGCAATTAAATATTCCAGGATTTCATTGTTTCAGATGTGATAGAATCAGAGGGGCAAGAGGTGGGGGTGTTGCATTGCTTGTCAGGGCGGATATCACAGCAGTGCTTTGGCAGGACAGACTAGAAGGCTCGATTAAGGAGGCTGTTTGGGTGGAACTCAGAAATGAGAAAGGTTTAGCAACACTTATAGGGGTGTATTATAGACCGCCAAATAGGGAACGAGAATTGGAAGAGCAAATATGTAAGGAGATAGCAGATATTAGTAGTAAGCACAGAGTGGTGATTGTGGGTGATTTCAATTTTCCGTATATAGACTGGGAATCACATTCTGTTAAAGGGCTAGATGGTTTGGAGTTTGTAAAATGTGTGCAGGATAGTTTTTTGCAGCAATACGTAGAGGTGCCTACCAGAGAAGGGGCAGTGTTGGACCTCCTGTTAGGAAATGAGATGGGTCAGGTGACAGAGGTATGTGTTGAGGAGCACTTTGGGTCTAGTGATCATAATGCCATTAGTTTCAATATCATTATGGAGAAGGGGAGAAAGGCTAATTTTGAGGAGATGAGAAAGGATTTAAAAGGAGTGAAATGGAAATTGTTGTTTTATGAAAAGGATATAATAGAGAAATGGAGGATATTTAAAGGTGAAATTTTGAGAGTACAGAGTCTTTATGTCCCTGTTCGGTGGAAAGGAAAGAATAATAATTTGAAAGAGCCGTGGTTTTCCAGGGAAATTGGACACTTGGTTCGGAAAAAGAGGGAGATATACAATAAATATAAGCGGCAGGGAGTAAATGAGGTTCTTGAGGAATATAAAGAATGTAAAAGGAATCTTAAGAAGGAAATTAGAAAAGCGAAAAAAAGATATGAGGCTGCTTTGGCAAGTAATGTAAAAGTAAACCCCAAGGGGTTCTACAGATATGTCAATAGCAAAAGGATAGTGAGGGATAAAATTGGTCCATTAGAGAGTCAGAGTGGACAGCTATGTGCTGAGCCGGAAGAAATGGGGGAGATATTAAACAATTTCTTTTCTTCGGTATTTACCGAGGAGAAGGATATTGAATTATGTGAGGTAAGCGAAACAAGTAGAGTAGTGATGGAAATTAGGAGGATTAAAGAAGAGGAGGTACGGACACTTTTGAAGAATATAAAAGTGGATAAGTCTCCAGGTCCTGATAGGATATTCCCTAGGACATTGAGGGAAGTTAGTGCAGAAATAGCAGGGGCTATGACGGAAATATTTCAAACGTCATTAGAAACAGGGATGGTGCCGGAAGATTGGCGCATTGCGCATGTTGTGCCGTTGTTTAAAAAAGGTTCTAAAAGTAAACCTAGCAATTATAGACCTATTAGTTTGACGTCTGTGGTGGGAAAATTAATGGAAAAGATACTTAGGGACAATATATTTGGATAATCAGGGCCTGATTAGAAACAGTCAACATGGATTTGTGCCTGGAAGGTCATGTTTGACTAATCTTCTTGAATTTTTTGAAGAGGTTACCAGGGAAATTGATAAGGGCAAGGCTGTGGATGTTGTCTATATGGACTTCAGTAAGGCATTTGACAAGGTTCCACATGGAAGGTTGATTAAGAAGGTTAAATCGTTGGGTATTAATAGTGAGGTTGCAAGATGGATTCAACAATGGCTGAATGGGAGATACCAGAGGGTAACAGTTGACAATTGTATGTCAGGTTGGAGGCCAGTGTCTAGTGGAGTGCCCCAAGGATCTGTGTTGGGTCCACTGTTGTTTGTCATTTACATTAATGATCTGGATGATGGTGTGGCAAATTGGATTAGTAAATATGCAGATGATACTAAGATAGGTGGAGTAGTTGATAGTGAGGTAGATTTTCAAAGTCTACAGAGAGACTTGGGCCTTTTGGAAGGGTGGGCTGAAAGATGGCAGATGGAGTTTAATGCTGATAAGTGTGAGGTGCTGCATTTTGGTAGGACAAATCAAAATAGGACGTACAGGGTAAATGGTAGGGAATTGAGGAATGCAGTGGAACAGAGGGATCTGGGAATAACTGTGCATTGTTCCCTGAAGGTGGAATCTCATGTGGATAGGGTGGTGAAGAAGGCGTTTGGTATGCTTGCCTTTATAAATCAGAGCATCGAGTATAGAAGTTGGGATGTAATGTTGAAATTGTACAGGGCATTGGTGAGGCCGAATCTGGAGTATGGTGTGCAGTTCTGGTCGCCAAATTATAGGAAGGATGTCGACAAAATGGAGAGGGTACAGAGGAGATTTACTAGAATGTTGCCTGGGTTTCAGCACTTAGGCTACAGAGAGAGGTTGAACAGGTTGGGTCTTTATTCTTTGGAGCGTAGAAGGTTGAGGGGGGACTTGATAGAGGTTTTTAAAATTTTGAGAGGGACGGACAGAGTTGACGTGGGTAGGCTTTTCCCTTTGAGAGTGGGGAAGATTCCAACAAGGGGACATAGCTTCAGAATTGAGGGACAAAGGTTTAGGGGTAACATGAGGGGGAATTTCTTTACTCAGAGGGTTGTGGCTGTATGGAATGGACTTCCGGTGGAAGTGGTGGAGGCTGGCTCGATTTTATTATTTAAGAGTAAATTGGATAGGTATATGGATAGGAGGGGATTGGAGGGTTATGGTCTGAGTGCAGGTAGATGAGACTAGGTCAGGGAGAATGGTCGGCGTGGACTGGTAGGGCCGGACAGGCCTGTTTCCATGCTGTAGTTGTTATATGTTATATGTTATATGTAGTGGAAACTGAATGCACGGACTAAGAATGAGTGTAAAGCAGTGGATACAGAGAGAACGGACTAATAATGAGCGTAACGTAGTGGATACAGAATGCGCGGAATAATAATGAGTGTAATGCAGTGGATGCAGAGTGCACGGACTAATAATGAGTGTAACGTAGTGGATGCAGAGTGCACGGACTAATAATGAGGATGATTTAGTTTAGGTTACCGGCAGAAGGCAAAGAGTGGCAATAAAGTGGTCTGTTTCTGGTTGTCTGCTAGTGACTAGTGGAGTTCCGCAGCGGCTGTTGTTGGGGCCGCTACTCTTCACGTTGAAATTAATGATTTGGATGAGGGGATTGAAGGCATTGTGGCCACGTTTGCAGATGATACAAAAATAGGTGGAGGGGCAGGTAGTGTAGAGAAAGTAGTGACTCTGTAGAAGGACTTGAACAGGTTGGGAGAGTGGAAGATGGAATATAGTGTAGCAAAGTGTGGAGTCATGCATAGGTTTAAGGTGAAGGAGGAAAGATTTAATAGGAATCTGAACAGTAACTTTTTCACACAAAGGGTGGTGGGTGTACGGAACAAGCTGCCAGAGGAGGTAGTTGAGGCTGGGACTGTCCCAACGTTTAAGAAACAGTTAAACAGGTACATGGATAGGACAGGTTTGGAGGGATATGGACCAAACGCAGGCAGGTGTGACTAGTGTAGCTGGGATATGTTGGCCGGTGTGGGTAAGTTGGGCTGAAGGGCCTGTTTCCACACTGTATCACTCTGACTCGCATTCAAGTGTTGGATGCTGAGTGCATGGACTATGAGGGTAATGTGGTGGATGTGGAGTGGACGATCTAACAATGAGAACGGAGTGGTAGATGCTGAGTGTACAGAGGAACAATGGGGGTAATGTGGCCGATACTGAGTATACGGATTAACAATGAGGATGGTGCAGTGTATGCTGTGAACGGACTAACACTGAGTGAGCTGGATGCTAAGTGTATGGACTAACACTGAGTGCGGTGGATGCTGAGTGCACGGACTAACACTGAGTGCGGTGTATGCTGTGCACGGACTAACACTGAATGCGGTGGATGCTGAGTGTACGGACTAACACTGAGTGCTGTGGATGCTGAGTGAACGGACTAACACTGAGTGCGATGGATGCTGACTGCACGGACTAACACTGAGTGCGGTGGATGCTGAGTGCACGGACTAACACTGAGTGTGGTGGATGCTGAGTGCACGGACTAACACTGAGTGCGGTGGATGCTGAGTGTACGGACTAACACTGAGTGCGGTGGATGCTGAGTGCACGGACTAACACTGAGTGCAGTGGATGCTGAGTGTATGGACTATTGCTGTGTGTGTGTGTCCTCACCACCCACCTGTCTGCCCTGGTTTGTAGACAGGTTTGTCGGTCTGTACAAAGCTCAGAGAGTGGTACTTCTTCAGGAGAACCTTCTTGGTGATATTGATCGCGGAAAGTTCCCCGGATCCGATCACCGTGACTGTGGCCACGGAATCCCAATCATTTCCCAGATCCACCTCCGGTGCCTGCACAGGGGACAGTACGAGGCCATTCAGGAGAGAGGCGTGCTGTGGGGCAAGGAGGTACACAAACCCCCCTGCACCTTCCCCACCCCATCTTTCTGTACGGACTCACCCCGGCTCACCTCCTGAAGTCTCCCCTTTCTCCCTGCACCATCCCCCTACCACAAACTCTTCACACAACTCCCAGAGTCTCCCTGCCCACCAGTCTAGCCCCCACCACTGCTGTCTCAAGCCACCGCAGTCTACCCCCCCCCTCCCGTCTCCCCTCCCATCCCCACCCCCCAAACAGTCTGCCCTCCACCGCTGTCGTCTCCCCCCGGCAGTCTCCCCCCTCCCCCCCCCCGGCAGTCTCTCCCCCCCCTGGCAGTCTCTCTCCCCCCCCGGCAGTCTCCCCCCCCCCCGGCAGTCTCTCCCCCCCCCTCCCGACAGTCTCTCCCCCCCGGCGGTCTCTCTCTCCCCCCGGCAGTCTCTCCCCCGCCCGGCGGTCTCTCTCCCCCCCCGGTAGTCTCTCCCCCCCCCCCCCCCCGGCAGTCTCTCCCCCCCCCGGCGGTCTCTCTCCCCCCCCCGGCAGTCTCTTCCCCCCCCGGCAGTCTCTCTCCCCCCCCCCCCCGTTGTCCCCCCCCGGCAGTCTCTCCCCCCCAGCAGTCTCTCCCCCCCCGGCAGTCTCTTCCCCCCCCCCCGTTGTCCCCCCCGGGCAGTCTCTCCCCCCCCGTTGTCGTCGTTCCCCCCCCCGTTGTCGTCCCCCCGGCAGTCTCTCCCCCCCCGTTGTCGTCCCCGGCAGTCTCTCCCCCCCCCTGTTGTTGTCCCCCCGGCAGTCTCTCCCCCCCCCCTGTTGTCGTCCTCCCGGCAGTCTCTCCCCCCCCCCCCCCCCGTTGTCTCCCCCCCGTGCCTCACCCCTTGCTCACCGTGAACTGGATGCATCCGTGAGCTCCGATGTCCTGCGTGTCCAATTGGATGAGGGTGGTGTTGGCCCGGGCGTAGAACATAGTCACCTTGAGGGAGCCCCCACTCCCCCCCTCTCCGGCCGGTTGCACCACACACAACCTCTCCGGACTTCCCAGCTGGATCTCCGATGGGATTAGGACCAGCGTGTGCCTGGGAATGGGAGGGGGGGGGGGAACAGTCAGGAAAACTCCCAACCGGAAACCAAGAGACTCATCACCCCAAACTGTGAGATCCTCAGAAAGTATTAGAACTGTACAGCACGGAAACAGGCCCTTCGGCCACCTTGCCCAGGCAAACCACGATGGCATCTAGTCCCATTCGCCTGCATTTGGCCCCGATCCCCCCCCCCCCCCCCCCCCCCCCCCCCCCCCCCCCCTCTAAACCCTTCCTATCCAAATGCTTTTTAAAAATGATGTGTAGTAAATATAATATGCCTCTCCCAGCAGCTCATTCCAGATTCTGAATGAAACGTAGCCCTGAGGTCAGTGTAAACTTCTCCCCACGGAGCCGATGCCCTCTAGCTTTAGAATCATCCACCCTGGGAAAAAGATTGTTCACTTTATCCACGGCCCTCATGGCCTTGTTCACATATATATATATAACATATAATATATAACTACAGCATGGAAACAGGCCTGTCCGGCCCTACCAGTCCACGCCGACCATTCTCCCTGACCTAGTCTCATCTACCTGCACTCAGACCATAACCCTCCAATCCCCTCCTATCCATATACCTATCCAATTTACTCTTAAATAATAAAATCGACCCAGCCTCCACCACTTCTACCGGAAGCCCATTCCATACAGCCACAACCCTCTGAGTAAAGAAGTTCCCCCTCATGTTACCCCTAAACCTTTGTCCCTCAATTCTGAAGCTATGTCCCCTTGTTGGAATCTTCCCCACTCTCAAAGGGAAAAGCCTACCCACGTCAACTCTGTCCGTCCCTCTCAAAATTTTAAAAACCTCTATCAAGTCCCCCCTCAACCTTCTACGCTCCAAAGAATAAAGACCCAACCTATTCAACCTCTCTCTGTAGCCTAAGTGCTGAAACCCAGGCAACATTCTAGTAAATCTCCTCTGTACCCTCTCCATTTTGTCGACATCCTTCCTATAATTTGGCGACCAGAACTGCACACCATACTCTAGATTCGGCCTCACCAATGCCCTGTACAATTTCAACATTACATCCCAACTTCTATACTCGATGCTCTGATTTATAAAGGCAAGCATACCAAACGCCTTCTTCACCACCCTATCCACATGAGATTCCACCTTCAGGGAACAATGCACAGTTATTCCCAGATCCCTCTGTTCCACTGCATTCCTCAATTCCCTACCATTTACCCTGTACGTCCTATTTTGATTTGTCCTACCAAAATGCACCTGACTAGGTTCATCCCTCAGACTCCTACCCTCCACAGGAGAAAGTCCCAGTTTATCCAACCTCAGCTTGTTACTGTTGGACAAGACATTAAGATCACATTTGTACTATTGTGTTTGTTCTGATCACGCTTCTAAGGGAGGGATGTCATTAAGCTGGAAAGAGTGCAGAAAGGATTGACTGGGATGTTGCCAGGAATCGAGTGCCTGAACTATAGTGAGAGGTTAAGCAGGCTAGGACTTTATTTCTTGGAGCGCAGGAGGCTGAAGGGTGATTTTGTAGAAGGGTATAAGATCATGAGCGGAATAGATAGGATGAATGCACAAAGTCTTTTACCTAGGGTAGCGTAATTAAGAACCAGAGGGCATAGGTTTAAGGTGTGAGGGGCAACTCTTGGGGTTGGGGTATATGGACTGAGCTGCCAGAGGAGGTACCTGTGATGGATATTCACTTTCCAGCCAAAGGCTAGTTCACCTCACAGGCCCAAATGCTTTTTGCTAAACTCAGTTTGTTAAGCAGAGCAACTGTCCAAGGTTCAAGATATTTGTTGTTTGGTAGATTAGGAATCTAATCGCTACATACCACACTCACCTTATTGATTCAATCAAGAGAAACAATTGCCCATTCAAGATGTTTGTTGTTTAGTAAATTTAAGATCTAATCAGTACACAGTTTGCTCACCTTGCTGTAATCAAAGGTACAATGGGGCCGAACAAATACTTCATCCTGTGTGGGAAGGAACTGCAGATACTGGTTTAAACCGAAGATAGTCACAAAATGCTGGAGTAACTCAGCGGGACAGGCAGCATCTCTGGGGAGATGGAATGGGTGACATTTTGGGTCGAGACTCTTCTTCAGACTTGAGATGATGATGTAGAGATACATAGAGCAAATGAATGAAAGATATGCAAAAAAGTAACAATGATAAAGTAAAAAAACAGTAGGTGAGAACGGGAAGCTGATGCAACTTGGGTGGGGGGGAGATGGAGAGAGAGGGAATGCAGGGGTTACATGAATTTAGAGAAATCAATATTCATACCACTGGACAGAGTCGAGGGAGGAGGTATAGGGTCCCTTGACTCTGTCCAGTGACCCGACACAGGTTCGGCAGAAGTTCACTTGCACCTCCTGCAACCACATCTACTGTTCAAGATTTGGATTCTTATACATTGGCAAGACCAAATGCAGACTGGGCAGTCGCTTCACTGAACACCTTCGCTCAGTCCGCCTAGATCAACCAGATCTCTCAGTTGCCAAACACTTTAATTCCCCGTCCCATTCCCACACTGACCTTTCCATCCTAGGCCTGTTTCATTGTCAGAGTGACACAAAACACAAATTGAAGGCACAGCATCTCATATTTCGTTTGGGCAGCATACGAGATGCTGATGTTTGAGTATGAATATTGATTTATCTAACTTCAAGTAACCCCGGCATTCCCTCTCTCCCCATCCCTCCCCCACAGAAGTCGCACCAGGTTCTCGTTCTGACTTAGCAAACAGCTAAGAATGGCCTGGTTCTTTTATCATCGTTACTTTTTTGCATATCTTTCATTCATTTGTTCTATATCACTCCACATCACTGTCGTGATCTCTTGTCTCCATTTCCCCTGATTAGTCTGAAGAAAGGTCTCGATCCAAAATGTTACCCATTCCTTCTCTTGAGAAACACTTCATCCTCCTGACCAAATCAAGGTGTTTGAAGGACATTGCATGATGATGAGGTGAAACCCAGAGTCGGTAGGAGTTAATTAAAATGGAATAGGTGTGAGGAAAGAAGACACAGAATCCACCCCTTGGTGAAAGATGACTGCGACAGATGACTTGTTCATGTTATCCTAAATTGTAAGAATTGCACTTTTGGAAATCCTTTGTAAAGTGTGATCTCTAATGAAATTACTCCTCAAAATTAAATGTGCTTCATTTAAAAATATAACTGTGTTTATTCTGCTTTGTTAGCTGTAACTCCTCCTTGGTTGGGAGAGCTAACCCACCACTCAAAATAGTGATACTTGACATCTGAACCCCTTCAGCAGAGACTAAAGTAGTTAAGTACCTTGGCCATTGAAATATACGTTGATACAGTATAACCTCCCTATAGCAAGAGTACTTGTAAATACTTGTAACAGATAAAACTTAAAGTCTTGACTTAAGTTTAGGGGTCTCGCTCGGCTGGGTAAACTCCATATCAACACACTATCACGCCATTTAAAAGACACTTGGACAGTACTTGTGTAGGAAGCCTTTAGACCAAATGGGCCAAAGGCAGGGAAATGGGATTGTTCCCATTCCCCTCTGTAGATGGGCTATTGTGGTCTGCAGGCACGCAGCACCTAGCCGTGGACTACAGGGACGCATCGCACTTCTGACACCATGTAATAAAGTGCTTAAGTACAACGCATCATTTGTCATCTATCAAAAGATCATATAACTTGGGAGGACCATTAGGCCATTTGGCTCATCCTGTCTGCTCTACCATTCAATCATGACTGATCTGCTTTTCACTCTCAATCCCATTCTCCTCCTTTCTCCCCATAACCTTTGATGCCCTTACCAAATCAAGAACCAATCAATCTCTACTTTAAAAATAACCAACGTCCTGGTTTCCACTGTTGTCTGTGGCAATTAATTCCACAGAATTACAACCCTCTGGGTAAAAAAAAATCCTCATCTCCATTCTGTACCCTAGGATCTTACTCTCCCACTACTGGAAATATTCTCCCCCGTCTGCTCTGCCTAGGCTTTTCATTATTCAAGAGATTTCAATGAGATCCCCCCTCAACTATCTAAACCTCAATGATAACAGGGCAAGACACATCAACGACTCCTCATGTGGCAACCATTTTTAACAATTTAGACGAAGGAATTAAATGTAACATCCCCTAGTTTGCAGATGACACAAAGCTAGATGACAGGGTGAGCTGCGAGGAGGATGCTATGAGGCCGCAGGATGACTTGGATAGGTTGTGTGAGTGGGCAGATGCATGGCAGATGCAGTATAATGTGGACACATGTGAGTTATCCACTTTGGTGGCAAGAACAGGAAGGCAGATTATTATCTGAATGGTGTCAGATACCGAAGATACCGGAAGAGAGGTGGGTGATGATGAGGAAGGGAAGGAAGGTTGGAGTACAGGAGACCCCGGGGGTTGGACCTCTTGAAAACACAACACATTCACCCTCTTGGAAGCTGTCGGGACAAAAGGCACTGCCCGTCTGAGCGGCGGACAGGTCTGTGAGTTAAAACGTGGAGCTGAGGCAAAGCCGAAGAGACAGACGTCAGGCAGAGTCGTGGGAGTAGGGGACTCCATAGTGAGACGTACAGACAGGGGTTTCTGTGGCAACAAGCGTGATTCAAGGATGGTGTGTTGCCTCCCTGGTGCCAGGATCCAGGACGTCATGGCATCCTCAAGGGTGAAGGTGAGCAGCTGCAAGTGGTAGTGCATGTCAGCACAAACAACGTCAGGAAGATCAGATTCTGTAGCGTGACTTTAGAGAGCTCGGAGAAGGCTGAAAAGCAGGACCTCCTGCGCTTAAATATACGTGGACAATCTCCGACATCTCCCTACCGTTTCTGGATCTCACCATCTCCATCACAGGAGACAGACTAGTGACCAACATCTACTACAAGCCCACTGACTCCCACAGCTATCTGGACTACACTTCTTCCCACCCTGTCTCCAGCAAAAAGTCTATCCCCTACTCCCAATTCCTCCGTCTATGCCGCATCTGCGCCCAGGATGAGGTGTTTCACACTAGGGCATCAGAGATGTCCTCATTCTTTAGGAAACGGGGGTTCCCCTCTTCCATTATAGATGAGGCTCTCACTAGGGTCTCCTCAATATCACGCAGCTCTGCTCTTGCTCCCCCTCTCCCCATTCATAACAAGGATAGAGTCCCCCTTTGTCCTCCCCTTCCACCCCATCAGCCGTCGTATACAACAAATTATCCTCCAACATTTCCGTCACCTACAACGGGACCCCACTACTGGCCATATTTTCCCATCCCCTCCTCTTTCTGCGTTCCGCAGAGACCGCTCCCTCCATAACTCCCTGGTCCACTCGTCCCTTCCTACCCAAACCACCCCAACCCCGGGCACTTTCCCCTGCAACCACCGGAGATGCAACACCTGTTCCTTTACCTCCCCCCTCAACTCCATCCAAGGACCCAAACAGTCTTTCCAGGTGAGACAGAGGTTCACCTGCACCTCCTCCAACCTCATCTATTGTATCCGCTGTTCCAGATGTCAACTTCTCTACATCGGCGAGACCAAACGCAGGCTCGGCGATCGTTTCGCTCAACACCTTCGCTCAGTCCGCCTTAACCAACCTGATCTCCCGGTGGCTGAGCACCAACTCCCCCTCCCACTCCCAGTCTGACCTTTCTGTCATGGGCCTCCTCCAGTATCATAGTGAGGCCAACCGGAAATTGGAGGAACAGCACCTCATATTTCGTTTGGGCAGCTTACAGCCCAGTGGTATGAACATTGACTTCTCTAACATTAGACAATAGACAATAGACAATAGGTGCAGGAGTAGGCCATTCAGCCCTTCGAGCCAGCAACGCCATTCAATGCGATCATGGCTGATCACTCTCAATCAGTACCCCTATCTAACATTAGATAGCTCCTCTGTCCCTCTCTTCCCCTCCCCTTCCCAGTTCTCCCACTATCATCCTGTCTCCTCCTATATCCTTGCTTTATCCCGCCCCCCCTGACATCAGTCTGAAGAAGGGTCACGACACCATTCCTTCTCTCCAGAGATGCTGCCTGAACCGCTGAGTTACTCCAGCATTTGTGATACCTCCAGGGTGGTTATCTCCGGTTTGCTTCCAGTTCCTCGGCCAGAGCAGGAACAGGGAGATACAGGACCTGAATGTGTGGCTGAGGAACTAGTGCAAGGGGCAGGGATTTAGATTCTTAGAGCACTAGGATATGTTTTGGGGTAAGGGTGAATTGTACAAAAGGGACGGATTGCACCTTAACAGGCGGGGGACCAGCATTCTGGCAGGCAGGTTTGCCACTGCTACACAGGTGGTTTTAAACTAAATAGGGCCTTAGTGAAACCACATCTGGAGTATTGTGTGCAGTTTTGGTCTCCTAATTTGAGGAAGGACATCCTTGCTATTGAGGCAGTGCACCGTAGGTTCACGAAGTTAATCTCTGGGATGGAGGGACTGTCATATGAGGAAAGATTGGAAAGACGAGGCTTGTATTCACTGGAGTTCAGAAGGATGAAAGGGGATCTTATAGAGATGTATAAAATCATAAAAGGACTGGACAAGCTAGGTGCAGGAAAAATGTTCCCAATATTGGGGGAGTCCAGAACCAGGGGCCACAGTCTAAGAATAAAGGATGGGCCATTTAAAACTGATGTGAGAAGAAACTTGTTCACCCAGAGAGTTGTGAATTTGTGGAATTTTCTGCCACAGAGGGCAGTGGAGGCTAAATCACTGGATGGATTTAAAAGAGAGTTAGGTAGAGCTCTAGGGGCTAGTGGAATCAAGGGATATGGGGAGAAGGCAGGCACGGGTTACTGATTGTAGATGATCAGCCATGATCACAATGACAATAGACAATAGGTGCAGGAGGAGGCCATTCGGCCCTTCGAGCCAGCACCGCCATTCAATGTGATCATGGCTGATCATTCTCAATCAGTGCCCCGTTCCTGCCTTCTCCCCATACCCCCTGACTCCGCTATCCTTAAGAGCTCTATCCAGCTCTCTCTTGAATGCTGGTGCTGGCTCAATGGGCCAAATGGCCTCCTCCTGCCACGGTTGCCACTTACTCCCCTTAGAATCTTTCTTCCTCTTTGGAAAGAACTGATCCTGCATCTTTTGTATTATTCCCAGAAATACCTGCCATTGTTGTTCCACCGTCTTCCCTGCTAGGGTCTCTTTCCAGTCAACATTGGCCAGCTTCTCCCTCATGGCTCCATAGTCCCCTTTGCTCAACTGTTATACTGACACTTCGATTTTCCCTTCTCCCTCTCAAATTGTAGATTAAAACTTATGATCACTACCTTCTAATGGCTCCTTTACTTTGAGTTCCCTTATCAAATCCGGTTCATTACACAACACTAAATCCAGAATTGCCTTCTCCCTGGTAGGCTCCTGTACCAGCTGTTGTAAAAATCCATCTCGGAGGCACTCTACAAACTCTCTTTCCTGGGGTCCATTACCAACCTGATTTTCCCAGTCTACCTGCATATTGAAATCTCTCATAACCACCGTAGCATTACACTTGCGACATGCCAATTTTAGCTCTTGATTCAACCTGCATCCCATGTCCAGGCGACTGTTTGGGGGCCGGCAATAGATGACCTCAGGAGGGATGGATCCCAAAATGGCCCATTGTTGGCTGGGGAAGATGTGCTATCGACAGGGATATAATGATGTGAACAGTGGAACTAGTAGGACCACTAGGGGGGGGGGGGGGGGGGGGGGGGGGGGGAGAGAGAGGGCAGGGAATGCAGAAGTTACTTGAAATGAGAGAAAACAAAATTCATACCGCTGGGTTGTAACTGCCCAAGCAAAATATGAGGTGCTGTTCGTCCAATTTGTGTGTGGCCTCACTCTAACAGTGGAAGAGGCCCAGGACAGAAAGGTCAGCATGGGAATGGGAGTTAATATGGTTAGCAACCAGGAGATGGCATAGGTCAAGGCGGACTGAGCGTGTGTTTAGTGGCATGATAACCAAGTCTACCCTTTGTCTGGCCGATATATTGGTGCCCATACCGGGTACAGTAGATGAGGTTGGAGGAGGTGCAAGTAAACCTCTGCCTCACCTGAAAGGACTGTCGGGGTCCCTGGACCAAGTAGAGGGAGGAGGTATAGGGACAGGTGTTGCATCTTCTGCAATCGCAGGGAGAAGTCCCTGGGGAGGAAGTTTGGGTGGGAAGGATGAGTGAACCATGGAGTTGGTTAGGGAACGTTCTCTATGGAAAGCAGAAAGGGGTGGAGATGGAAAGATGTGTCTCTCCTGCTCACCCCTAGTCTCTCTCTTTCCACCTAGTCTCTTTCTTCAGTTTCTTTCTCTCCCCAGTCTCTCTCTCTCTCCCTCCCCCATTTCCCTCTCCTCCTGTCCCCCTTACCCCCAATTTCTCCCTCTTCCCCGTCTCTCTCTCCCCCAACCCCCTCCCGTGTCCCCCCTACCCCCTGTCCACCAGTACTCACGGGGCTGCTCCCACGACCCCCAGCAGGAAGGAGAACAGGATACCAGCTGCCATCTCACTCCTGTCCATCTCAGTCTTCCACCGACTGTGAGTCTGACTCCCGACCGATCCTTAAATCAGCAACAGAAGGTCACAGAGTGGGTTTCACCATCAACGCTGATAAACATGTTTACACAGAGAGGTTCCAGCGAACAGCAGGACACGGGGTGGATGGAGGGGAGAGGGGAGAGAGGGAAGGGAGGGGGGGGGAGGACATGGGGTGGGGGAGGGGAGAGGGGAGAGGGGGAAGGGAGGGGGGCCAGGACATGGGGTGGGGGAGGGGAGAGGGAAGGGAGGGAAGGGAGGGGGAGCAGGTAGGGAAATAAAGGAAAGATAGTTTGTGTTGGTTTATTATTTTCACGTGAACCGACATACAGTGAAAAGCTTTAGGGGCAAGGAACTGCAGTTGCTGAAAAGGACAGAGTGCTGGAGCAACTCAGCGGGTCAGGCAGCATCTCTGGAGAGCATGGAGAGGTGATGATTCAGGCTGGGACCCTTCTTCAGACCCATTGTGTTGGGCAGGGAGGGTAGAGATCAGGGAAAGGGAAGGGGATGTGACCAGCCACAGGATCAGACGATGGAGATTCATTGTGGATAGAGCTGAGATATTATAAGGGTAAATCAACCGTGATGGGAGTTATTTTGGCCCCCAAACAGTAGTCAGGATATCGGGTACAAGTTACATCAGGATATAACATTGGCGTGTAAAACAGGCAATGCAACAGATTTCAACATGCAGGTAGACTGGGAAAATCAGATTGGCACTGGTCCCCAAGAAAGGGAATTTGTAGAGTACCTCCGAGATGGATTCTTAGAGCAGCTTGTACTGGAGGGAAAAACTAATTCTGCATTTAATGCTGTGTAATGAAAAGGGATCTCAAGGTAAAGGAACCATTAGGAGGTAGCAACCACAATATGATCAATTTTAATCTGCAATTTGAGAGGAAGTGAAATCGAATGTGTCGGTATATACAGTGATACAGTGCAGAAACAAGCCCATTGGCCCAACTTGCTCACACTGTTCAACAATGTCCCAGCTACACTAGTCCCACTTTCCTGCACTTGGTCCATATCCCTCCAAACCTGTCCTATCCATGTACCTGTCTAACTGTCTCTTAAACAATGGGATAGTCGCAGACTCAACTATCTCCTCTGGCAGCTTGTTCCATACACCCACCACCCTCTGTGTGAAAAGATTTCCCCTCAGATTCCTATTAAATCTTTACCCCTTCAACTTGAACCTATGTCCTCTGGCCCTCGATTCCCCTACTCTGGGAAAAACACTGCATCTTCCCGATCTATTCCTTTCATGGTTTTATACACCTCTATGACATCTCCCCTAATCCTCCTGCGCTCCATGGAATAGAGACCCAGCCTACTCAACCTCTCCCTCTTGCTCATACCCTCTAGTCCTGGCAACATCCTCGTAAATCTTTTCTGAACCCTTTCAAGCTTGACAATATCTTTCCTATAACATGGTGTCCAGAACTGAACACAATATTCTACATTAGGTCTCACCAACATCTAATACAACTGCAACATGACCTCCCAACTTCTGCACTCAATATGTGTACTGAATATACTCATGTCTGAAGCAGGGTGTCGACCCGTATCATCACCCTGTCAGCGGGCTCAGAAATGGAAAGGACTGGAATGCCGACTCACCGAGGTACTGGAGAAAAACCCAAATCCAAACGTGAATGGAACCGAAAGAAATTGACTTGGAACCGACAGAACTCAGAACACTGCCATTGAACCGACAGAATGCAGAACTGATTAGTCGGCACCCAATTGGCGATAGATTAGGGGAGCAGATTAAATCCTAATAGCTCGGGGGACGAGTGTGGAAGTCTCAAGTGTTTGGAGGCGCGGCCAGCTCCCTGTCTCCCGCTCCTCTGCTCCCTCCGCCACCCCGTATCATTGACGGTGGTCCGGTGTACACAGTGAAGCAACTGCTGAAGTCCCTGTCACAGGAGCCCCCCACACACAGACGCCTCCTGGCATCCTCTTTCGCCGGTCATACTGCTGATGAACGTCATGGATCAGGGAGAAGTTCGGGATGTCACGGGCAGGAATCCAGCTCCTCTCCTCTGGATCGTAGTGATCCCAGTCAACCAGGTACTGGATCCCTCTGCCCTGCCACCAGGATTTCAGCAGTGGCTACACCGTGTATACCGGACCACCATCAATGATGTGGGGTGGCGGGAGACAGGGAGCTGGAGGACAAAACAAGATGATGCTGAAGACATTGATGGAAGACGCATATGTAGAGACAAAAGAGGAGCTTGTCAGCCGTGTGGAGGACGGAGATGTGTGGAGCGTCCATCACCATGCCCATCGCAATCCAGCACCACTGCCTCACTAATGTTTTCAACGATGGGATAGACAATGATGGAGTTAAAAGGAAAGAGAGGAGAAGAATAATGAACACCCCAGAATTAACGGGACAAAAAGCTCATGAAGCAATAGGAGAGTATGACCAAGTGAAATAGGAATCGATGTGAAAGGTGAGGTGGGTTATGGATTAAAAGTACTATATATGAATGCGCGAAGTATAAGAAGTAAAGTGGATGAGCTTGAGGCTCAGTTAGAGATTGGTAAACCGTGGCTGACAAGGGAAGTTAGAGATGGAATAAAACTAAAAGAAAAGATGTATAAGATAGCAAAGAGTAGCAGGAAGCCAGAGGATTGGGAAACTTTCAAAGGACAACAGAAGAGAGCAAAAAGAGCAATACGATCTGAAAAGATGAGGTACGAAGCGAAGCGAAGCTGGCCAAGAATATAAAGAAGGACAGTAAAAGTTTCTTTAGGTTTCTTAAGAGAAAAAGATTAGTAAAGACAAATGTGGGTCCCTTGAAGGCAGAAACGGGTGAAATTATTATGGATAACAAGGGAATGGCGGAAGAGTTGAACAGGTACTTCGGATTTGTCTTCGCTAAGGAAGACACAAACAATCTCCCAGATGTACTGGAGGACAGAGGATCTGAAAGAAATATGCATTAGATGAGAAGTAGTATTGGGTAGACTGATGAGACTGAAAGCTGATAAATCCCCAGGGCCTGATGGTCTGCATCCCAGGGTACTCAAGGAGGTGGCTCAAGAAATCATGGACGCATTGGTGATCATTTTCCAATGTTCAATAGATTCAGGATCAGTTCCTGTGGATTGGAGGGTAGCTAATGTTATCCTATGTTTCAAGAAAGGAGGGAGAGAGAAAACGGGGAATTACAGACCAGTTAACCTGACATCGGTGGTGGGGAAGATGCTGGAGTCAATTATTAAAGAGGTAACCACATCTGGAGTATTGTGTACAGTTTTCATCTCCTAATTTGAGGAAGGACATCCTTGTAATTGAGGCAGTGCAGCGTAGGTTCACGAGATTGATCTCTGGGATGGCGGGACTGTCATATGAGGAAAGATTGAAAAGACTAGGCTTGTATTCACTGGAGTTTAGAAGGATGAGAGGGGATCTTATAGAGACATATAAAATTATAAAAGGACTGGACAAGCTAGATGCAGGAAAAATGTTCCCAATGTTAGGGGAGTCCAGAACCAGGGGCCACAGTCTTAGAATAAAGGGGAGGCAATTTAAAACTGAGGTGAGAAGTAACTTTTTCACCCAGAGAGTTGTGAATTTGTGGAGTTCTCTGCCACAGAAGGCAGTGGAGGCCAATTCACTGGATGAATTTAAAAGAGAGTTAGATAGAGCTCTAGGGGCTAGTGGAATCAAGGGCTATGGGGATAAGGCAGGCACAGGTTACTGATTGTAGATGATCAGCCATGATCACATTGAATGGCGTTGCTGGCTCGAAGGGCCGAATGGCCTCCTCCTGCACCTATTGTCTATTATCTATTATCTATTAAATAACTTATTGGGGTGTCCAGAACAATGATTGGGGTGATGAAGCTGGGTATTGTGGACTGTGGTCTGCATCTCCCAGGTGATGGAGCCCACCAGGCATGTTGGAGGCAGAATGTGTTTGTGGGAATGGTTGTCCTGGTTGGCACTAAACTGGCGGGAGAGGGAGTCGAGCTTGACATTCTTGGACGGTATGACAAGGTGAAGTTAAACCGGGTGAAAAGCAGGGCCCACCAGGCTTGACAGGGGTTGAGCCACTTCACCGAGCGCAGGTACTCCAGGTTGTTGTGGTCTGTCCAGACTTGGAATTTAAAAAAATATATATACTTTATTCCAGCAATAAATATTTACAAAACATTTTCTTTTCAAAAACTCCATCCGATATTCCCGGAGGTTATACATTCAATACAGATATTCATTGCCAGATTTACACAGAATCCCTTCCCTTATTTGGAGGGGCGTCTCTCTCCACCACACCCTGCCCCCCATGTCCAACAGCGGAAGGACCCTAGACTGTGGTCCTCCCCCACAGGGCCTTGGCGTTGGCTGCACCGAGCTTCAGTGCGTCCCTCAGCACGTACTCCTGCAGTCTGCAGTGGGCCAGTCGGCAACATTCCCTGACGGACAGCTCGCTCCGCTGGGAGGTCAACAAAGCTCGGGCAGACCAAAGAGCGTCTTTCACCGAGTTGATGACCTTCCAGCAGCACTCGATGTCGGTCTCCGAATGCGTCTCTGGAAACAGTCCGTAGATCACAGAGTCCTCTGTGACGGAGCTGCTCGGAATGAATCGTGACAGGGACCCCTGCAGACCTCTTCAGACTCTCTTGGCAAATCCACACTCTGTGAAGAGGTGGGCCACCGTCTCCTCTCCGTAGCAGCCGTCCCGAGGGCAGCGTGTGCTGGTAGTGAGGTTCCGGCAGTGCAGGAAGGATCTGACTGAGAGGGCTCCCCTCACCGCCAGCCAAGCCAGGTCTTGGTGCTCGTTGGTGAGTTCTGGCGATGAGACATTTTGCCAGACAAGCTGGGCTGTCTGTTCTGGGAACCACGCCACAGGATCCATGGAGTCATTCCCCTGCAGTGCCTGCAGGATGTTCCGTGCTGACCACTGCCCGATGGACTTGTGGTCAAAGGTGTTGGTCCGGAAGAACCTTTCCACGAACGACAGATGGTTCGGCAATGTCCAGCTGACTGGCACATTGCGTGGAATCTGCGCCAGGCCCATCCTTCGCAACACCGGGGACAGGTAGAACCTCAGCAGGTAGTGGCACTTGGTGCCCACGTGCCTTGGCTCTATGCTCCGCCTGATGCTGCCACACACGAAGGTGGCCATCAGAATGAGGGCGACGTTGGGCACGCTTTTACCCCCGTTTTCTGCCGACTTGTGCATTGTGGCTCGTCGCACCCGGTCCATCGCCGACCCCCAGATGAAGTGGAAGACGGCCCGGGTGATCCCCGTGGCGTAGGAGGGAGGGACGGGCCACACTTGCGCCAAGTACAGCAGCCCCGAGAGCACCCCACACCTGATGACCAGATTTTTCCCCGTGATGGAGAGGGAGCGCTGCTTCCACAGCTCCAGCTTCTTCCCCACCCTGGCTATCCGCTCCAGCCAATTCTTGTTACAGTTGTATCCACTTCCTGATTCCCTCCCCAAAGCCCATTTTGGAGAGCACGTCCCTCATGTACGTGTGCGATATCCTGTCGAAGGCCTTCTCCTGGTCCCAAGCTGACCAGGCAGGCATCCACCCGTCTGTCCTGCACGTAGGCAATGGTATCTCTCAGCAGCACCAGGCTGTCTGAGATTTTCCTGCCAGGTACAGAACAGGTTTGGTCCGGGTGGATCACCTGTCCCAGAGCAGACTTGACCCGGTTGGCGATGGCCTTAGACAGGATCTTGTAGTCTACATTTAACAATGTGATGGGTCTCCAATTCCTTATGTCATTCATCTCCCCCTTCTGCTTGTAGATTAGGGTGATGCTGCCCTTCCTCATAGAGTCTGACATGCTGCCGGCTAGAAGTATATCGTTGTACACTTCCAGCAGGTCCGGGCCCACCCAGTCCCACAGAGCCGAGTACAACTCTGCCGGTAAGCCATCGCCTCCGGGAGTTTTACTCGAGTCAAAGGAACGGATGGAGCCAGTCAGCTCCTCCAGGGTCAGTGGTAGGTCCAGACTCTCCCGCTTGCTGTCGTCCAAGACTTCCGTGATGGAGGACAGGAAGTTCTGGGAGGCGGTGCTGTCTGTGGTCTTTACATCGTACAGATCCTTATAAAAGGATCTGCAGATCTTGAGCATGTCTGTCTGCGAGGATGTTACCGAGCCGTCCTCCTCCCTAAGGCTTTTGATCACAGAGCTCCCCCTGTGAACCTTATGGAAGAAGTAACGTGAGCACGTCTCATCCTGCTCAACATGGCGGACCCTGGACCGGAAGATGATCTTGGAGGATTCAGAGGTAAAGAGCCGAGCTTGCCGGCCCTTCAACTCTCTCAGTTCCTCCCTCACATCTACCCCTCTCCTCTGCAGAAGGAGCAGTTGCTGCAAATCTGTCTGGAGTTGGCACAGTTCCCTCTTACCCTGTCTTGCTCTCTGAACACCTTTGGAGACGAAGAACTTCTTGATGTTCTCCTTTGTTGCCTCCCACCAGAGTGTCGGGGAGTCAAAGAGGGGCCTCACAGTTCTCCAACATGCGTAGTCCCTCTTTAGCTCCTCAACGTTCTCCGGGGTCAACAGCTCCACATTTAACTTCCACGTCCCTCTGCCCGCCTTCCGGTCCTCCTGTAGGTGACAGGTGGCCTGAAGGAGGCAGTGGTCAGAGAAGAACACCGGCGCGAGGTCGGTGTGTCTGACCGTGACGGCCCTCGATGTGAAGAGGAAGTCTATCCGGGACTGGGCTGAACCATTCGGTCCTGACCAGGTGAACCGCGGCTGGGCTCCGCCTGCAGGGTCACTGAAGGTGTCGCGCAGCTTTGCATCTTTGACCGGTGGGAGCTGCTGGAGGAGGGCCAACCGCTCGCTCGGCCTGGGTGAGGCATACACATTAATCAGCCGGAGCGGAGAACCACGGTACATTACATCCACCACCAAGAGACGCCCCCCCACCACCTCCCTTACCTCAGTGATGGTGAAGCCCCCTCCCCGCAGCAAGATCCCCAGACTGGACGCACGCTGTGCTCTTCACACTGTGCACGTTTAGGGATGCCAGTTTCAGCTCCATTGTCTGTTAGAGGCCCAGGCCATCCTTCTGCCCCAGCATGTGCATCGTTTGGGTGAGTTCCAGCACCCGTTCGTGGCACAGTTACTGGGTGCTGGCTTCCTCAGTAAGGGGCAAGTTTTCTGGTGTGGCTGGAGTTGTAAGTGGGGCACTCCTTGTTTTACCGCCTTCTGGGCACACCGCCCCCTCTGTCTCCTGTAGCTGGCGTATGGTGTCGGCTGCACTGCCCCCGGTCTCCTGGAGCTGGGGCCCATTGGCCATTGTAGAGGAGAGGTTGCTGGCGTCCGTCTGGGAGAGGACTCTTTTCTTAAACTTGCCTGCTCCCTCTGGCCTTTGCTCTTTGGGCAGAGCCCTCTGGGGTTTCCTTCCTTTTACCACCTTCCATTCCTCCTCCTGTTCTCCCTGTTCCATCGACTCGCCCTCCTGGACAGGGGGCTGGGGGTCTCTGTCCGGCGGTTGGGGGCTCGAAATGGTCGAGCTGTCATCCTTCCTGTTCTCCTTTTCTGTTTGGGCCTTCGCAGTGGTGGGAGGCGTCTCGACCACCCTGGGGGTGTTGGCAGCGGCCCCTCTTGTCGCCTGTGCGTAGGTGCAGGCTCTTTTAGGACAGGCCCTGTAGAGGTGGCCTGCCTCCCCACACAGGTTGCAGCTCTTACTCTCTTTAGTCTTTTGTCTCGTGGCCTTCCAGCTCGCAGTTCTTGCAGACGACTGTCCTGCATTCTGCGGCCACGTGCCCAGGTTTGTTGCATCTCCTGCACACCCTGTGTTGCCCCGCGTAGGACATGTAGCCTCGGTTCCCTCCGATGGCGAACACCGAGGGAGGGTGGATGATGGATCCCTTCCCGTCCACCCTCAGCTTCACCTTGACTTGCCGCTTGCTCGTCCAGATCCCGAACAAGTCCTTTATGTCCACACAGTTCCCTGCCCCTTCGACGTAGCGCGCAAGGAAGGTGAGGACATCCACGACGGGCACATGTGGGTTAAACATGTGCACCGTGATCATCCGTTCCCTCTGGGTGGGGAGGGTGAAGAGCAGCTGCACCTTCAGCAGTGACAGCGGAGCTTCGTTCCCCTTCTCCCGGAAGTCTTGCAGCATCTTCTGCCATCCCACCGGGTTCTGTAAGGTAACGTCAAAGTAGCCGTTACCCGGGAAGTCCTGGAGACAGTAAATGTCCTCGGCCTTGAATCTGCAGGCCTCCAGCAGGACCTTCTTGATGAAGAGGTCCCGTGAGAAGGGGCTCCCCTCACTAAGGTCCTTCACCGACACTCGCAGGGTATTGCGGATACCCGGCCCTCCTGCTCCACTTACTGCTGCCATCCCACCTGGATAAGGGTGTTGAGTTGGTTACCCAACCAGCATGGATCCACCCCTAAACCAGACTCCTGGTCACCGACGTGACCTCCTCTCCTCGTCCGTGATCCACGACTCGACAACGCTCAGATACTGGCACTGCTCTGTTAAGAACATACACTTGTATCCAATCCAAGGTATTTATTCACAAAATGCTGGAGTAACTCAGCGGGTCAGGCAGCATCTCAGGAGAGAAGGAATGGGTGACGTTGCGGGTCGAGACCCTTCTACAGACTGATGTCAGGGGGGCGGGACAAAGGAAGGATACAGGTGGAGACAGGAAGACAGTGGGAGAACTGGGAAGGGGGAGGGGAAGAGAGGGACAGAGGAACTATCTAGAGTTGGAGAAGTCGATGTTCACACCGCTGGGCTGCAAACTGCCCAGGCGAAATATGAGGTGCTGTTCCTCCAATTTCCGGTGGGCCTCACCATGGCACTGGAGGAGGCCCATGACAGAAAGGTCAGACTGGGAGTGGGAGGGGGAGTTGAAGTGCTCAGCCACCGGGAGATCAGGTTGTTTAAGGCGGACTGAGCGAAGGTGGATCGCCGAGCCTGCGCTTGGTTTCGCCGATGTAATTAAGTTGACATCTAGAGCAGCGGATGCAATAGATGAGGTTGGAGGAGGTGCAGGCGAACCTCTGTCTCACCTGGAAAGACTGTTTGGGTCCTTGGATGGAGTTGAGGGGGGAGGTAAAGGGACAGGTGTTGCATCTCGTGTGGTTGCAGGGGAAAGTGTCCGGGGTTGGGGTGGTTTGGGTAGGAAGGAACGAGTGGACCAGGGAGTTACGGAGGGAACGGTCTCTGCGGAACGCAGAGAGGGGAGGGGATGGGAAGATATGGCCTGTGGTGGGGTCCCGTTGTAGATGACGGAAATGTTGGCGGATGATTTGTTGGATGCGCTGGCTGGTGGGGTGGAAAGTGAGAACGAGGGGGATTCTGTCCTTGTTACGAATGGGGGGGAGGGGAAACATGAGCAGAGCTGCGGGATGTAGAACAGACCCTAGTGAGAGCCTCATCTATAATGGATTGTATCCAATCCAATGACTTGGAATGGCTGCTCAGTGCCCTGCACTCAATGCCTCCACTCCTCCAACGCCAGCCTCATCTGCCAGCAGCTCTCTGTGCCCATGTCATCATTCCTCTCAGCCGGGGCGAGGCGGCGAGAGAGGAAGGCACAGAGGTGCATCTTCTGGTCCTTGGAGGATCATTGGGAAAGCACCGCCCCAACTCCAACATCAGAGGCTCAACCTCCACCACACACTGACGGCCCGGGTCAGGATGCTCCAGGATGGGGCGGTAGTGAAGTGTTGCTTAAGATCCTGGAATGTCCCCTCGGCATCAGGAGACCAGGCAAACTTGAAGGCGTAGGCATGAGAACAGTGAGAACTCAGCGGGTCAGGCAGCATCTCTGGAGAGAAGGAATGGGTGACGTTTCGGATCAAGACCCTTCTTCAGGCTGATGTCAGAGGAGGGGGCAGGACTGCTCCCACCTTTCCTGGATCCAGCTCGACACGGCCAGCAGAGAGGATGTATTGCAGGAAGGACCCTGGGCTGCTGGACCTCACACTTCTCTGCCTTGACGGAACAGCTGATTCTCCCAGAGCTGCTGCAGGATGAGACGGACATGGTGGGTCTGTTCCGATGAAGAGCCAGAGTAGACAAGGATGTCATCCAGGTAAACGAAGACAAACGTCCCAGAGCACCTCATTGACCAGCCGAAGGGGCCAGGATTTGTGGCCAAGTTTGTGGATGATATGTAAATAGTTGGAGGGGCAGGTAGTTTACAGAAAGCAGGGACTCTGCAGGACATGGAGCAGATGGCTGATGGAATATTGTGTAAAGTGTGGAGTTATGCATTTTGATAGTAGAAAAAGAGGTGTAGACTATTTTCTAAATGGGAAGAGAATCCAGAAATCAGAGGTGCAAAGGTAAGAAAGCAAAGTCAATGCTAGCATTTATTTCAAGAAAGCTTGTATACGAAAACAGGGATGTAATGTGAAGCTGCATTTGGAATATTGTGAGCAATTTTTGGCACCATATCCGAGGAAGAATGTGCTGGCTCTGGAGAGGGTCTAGAGGAGGTTTACAAGAATGATTAGCATTTGTCAGCACTGGGCCTGTACTCGCTGGAGTTTAGAAGAACGAGGAGGGATGTCATTGAATAGTGAAAGGCTTAGATAGAGCGGTGTGGAGAGGATGTTTTCACTAGTGGGAGAGTCTAGATCTGGCGGTCAAAGCCGAAGAATTAAAGGACTTTCTAAAAGAAGGCTATTACCTCTAGTCCTAGAGATTTATTTCATCAGAGTGGTGAATCTGTGGAAATCTTTGCCACAGAAGGCTGTGGAGGCTGTCAGTGGACATTTTTAAGGCAGAGATAGATTCTTGATTAGTACAGGTGTCAAGAGATTATGGGGAGAAGGCAGGAGAATAAGGTTAGGAGAGATAGATCAGCAATGCTTGAATGGCTGAATTACTTAAAGGGCCGAATGGCCTAATTCGACTCCTATCACTTATGGCCTTATAAGAAGTCTGAATACAGAGGGGAAGAATGTGTTCCTGAATCTGGTGATTTCCAAGGTCTGTATTTTCTGCCTGAAGGGAGAAGAAGGAACGACCGGAATGTGAGTGGTCCATGATTATGATGACTGCTCTCCCAAGCCAATGTAAAATGGACATGGCGTCAATGGTGGCAAGTGTCATCTGTGTGATGGACTGGGCTGCATCTACAACCCTCTACAGCTTCTTGCAATCTTGGGCAGAGCTGTTCCCAAACCAAGCTGTGATGCTGCTGGACAGTTGGTTTTCTCCAGTACATTTGCAGAAGTTGCTGAGAGCCATTGGAGATATGCAGCACTCTACTCTTCTGTGGAAGGAGAGATGTTGGTGTGCTTCCTTGACTGTCACATCAAGGTGTTTGGTTTACGATGGACCATTGGTAATATTAATGCCAAGGACCTTGAGGTCTCAACCATTTCCACTTTGGCTGCTGATTGGCACCGAGTGCAAACTTGTACATGGAGTTAGAGCCAGATTTTCCGGTCGAGTGGTGAGTGTGTGGGGAGTGTGGTGGTGGGTTGAGAATGCATTTTGCGGGGCAGCAGTGCTGAGTATTACTGTGGATGAGGTGTTGTCACCCATACTCACTGACCGTGGTGTGGGTCAGAACGCAGAAGATCCAGTGGTGGAGGGGGATGGGTACGCCTTGGCCCAGGAGTTTGGAGATGGGTTTGGACGGGATTATAGAGTTAATGGTGGAGCCATGGTCAATAAATTGGAAGTTAACGTGGGCGTGCTTGTTATCTAGATGTCCAGAGATAAGTTTAGGACCAGGGAGATAACGTCTGTTGTTGACTCGTATGTAAAGCTTATTGAACCCAGCCCTGGTCAATAATTAGCAGCGGTGGACTGAGACCAGAGAGGATGTGGAGGAGGCTCACACTGTCTGTGTTCACTCCCACTGCTCGGCCCACAGATCACAACTCATCACTCTCCCTCCAGGCTATTCCTATGTTGCTGCCTCCCTTCACCTCACCTTGGCTGTTCTCTCTTCTCCCTTCCCTCTGTGCTCTCTTTCTCCCTCCCTCCCCTCCATCTGCTTTTTCCCCCCATTTCTCCTCATCCCTCGGACTCTCCATTTTCTTTGGCATCCCCCAGATCAGCTCCCCTTTCTGCTCTCCCCACCCCCTCCTTCCCTCTCCATCCATCTCTTCCCCCTCTCTCTCTCTTTGTGTGAAAAGTTACCTTTCAGATTCCTATTAAATCTTTTCCCCTTCACAAATCTACGTCCTGATCCTCGATTCCCCTACAGTGGGCAAGAGACTCTGTACATCTGCCCGATCTATTCCGTTCATGATTTTATACACCTCTGTAAGATCATTCCTCATCCTCCTGCGCTCCAACAATTAGAGTCCCAGTTTACTCAACAGCTCAGACCCTCTAGTCCTGGCAACATCCTCGTGAATATTCTCTGTACCCTTTCCAGCTTGACAATGTCTATACTCGACACACTAACTGATGAAGACCAATGTGCTGAAACCCTAACCCCAACCTGTGACGTCACGTTCAAGGAGCTATGTACGTGCACTCCTAGATCCCACTGCTCTACAACACTTCCAGAGCCTTACACCATGTTGTTCCCGCCCTTGTTAGACGTCCCTCAACTTTCTATTTACCCCACCTCACTCCCCACGGGGCGGTCCAGTGTTGCCCCCTCTCTCGGACGGCCATCCACACATTGCTTGAGAAACCTGTCCTCGACACATGATTAATTCTGCCCCAACTAATTATTTGCGGCACGGTGGCGCAGCGGTAGAGTTGCTGCCTCACTGCGTAAGTGACCCAGGTCCTGATCCTGACTATAGGTGATTTCTGTACAGAGTTTGTATGTTCTCCTTGTGACCGCGTGGGTTCTCTCCTGGAGCTCTGCTTTCCTCTCACCTTCCAAAGACCTAGATTTGTAGGTTAACTGGCTTCTGCAAATTGTTGTATGAATGAACTAGTGTTTTTGCTGTGCCCATTTGCGATGATTCCACATCTATTCCCTGATTCTACCCTTTATCTACGCGCCAGGGGTGAAACTCCTTGGGTAGATGGGGGGCAGTTGGCAGAGTGTGATTGTGGTTGGGTCAGGAAAAGGTCCTTCAGCCCAAGCCCTCCGTGCTGACCAAGATGCTCCATGCAAGCTAGTACCCATTGCCAGTATGTAGCCCTCTAAACTTTCCTGCCCAGTATCCTATAAATGCTGTTATCAACAGCATTTCCATATACCCACCACCCTCTGAGCAAAATGATTGCCCCTCGGGTTCTGTTAAGACTTGCCCCTCACACTGGTTGCCCCACGAGTTCTGGATTTGCCTGTCCTGATGAAAAGATTCCCATTTTGACAGTAAAGTTGGTGGTATTGTAGATAGTGAAGATGTTGATGGAAATTGTAACAGGATCTTGATTGGTTGGCCAGGCAGGGTCTGAAATGGTTAATGAAATTTAATAGAGAGACATTTGAGCTGTTGCATTTTGGGAAGTCTAACATGGGCAGGACCTACACTGAATGGCAGGGCTCTGGGGAGTGTTGTAGAGCAGAGGGATCTTGAAGGTGCATCCCAAACGGCTGAGGGTGGTCAAAAAGGCTTTCGACACAGTTGTGAATAGAGGACTAGAGGATATAGGTTTAAGGTGCAGGAGAAAAGATTCATCAGTCAGAGTACTGAATACAGAAGTTTGGAGGTTATGTTGCAGTTATATAAGATGTTGCTTTTGCCACATTTAGAGTATTCAAGTTCAAGTTCAAAAACACTTTATTTGTCCCCGTGGGGCAATTTACAAAGGCAATGTTCAGTTTTGGGCACCTTGTTATAGGAAAGATGTTGTCAAGCTGGATGCAGGGAAGATTTCTGAGGATGTTGCCAGGACCTGAGGGCCTGAGTTATGGGGCAAGGTTGAACAGGCTGGGACTCTATTCCTTGGAGCGCAAGAGGTTGAGGCATAATCTTATTGAAGTGTATAAAATCATGAGAGAATAGATCAGGTAAATGCACACTCTTGGCCAGAGTAGGGAAATCGAGAATCAGAGGACGTAGGTTTAAGGTGGGGGGGGGACGGGGGGACGGACAGATTTAATAGAAACCTGAGAGGTAACTTGTTTACACAAAGCATGGTGGGTGGATGCAGTGGGCTGCCACGTGAGGTGGTTGAGGCAGGTACTATCACAACGTTTAAGGAACATTTAGACGGGTACATGGATTGGACCGGTTTGAAGGGATAATGGCCATACATAGGCAGGTGGGCTAGTGTGGATGGGATATGTTGGTCAGTGTGGGCTTTGGCTGAAGGGCCTATTTCCACACTGTATTACCAAAATGAACACAATACTCAAGTGCAAACTCACCAATGTCTTGTATAACTGTAACATAACATCCCAACCTCTATAGACATACATGAAAATATCGAGGAACTCAGCAGGCCAGATATTATCTGTGGAGGGAACGGGCAAGTGACCTTTGGGGCCAGGACCCTTCATCAGACTGATGGATCTGAGAGTAGAAAGTGAGTTAGATGCAAGGAGAGAGTAACCAAAGATTGAGGTGAAATGGGGACAAAAGGGTGAAGGTGTGAAATTTGACAAGGAAGATGGGGAATGGGATGTTGAACTAGAGGGAAAGGGAAAGGTAGCAGCTGGAACGAGGTGGAAGTGGGAGTGGGGAAGCTGGGAGATGAGCGAATGGAGGTGGGGAAAGGAGCGGGATGCTGGGGGTAGAGGAAGTGGAATGAAAGGTAGGGTGGGGGGGGGGGAATTGGGTAGATGAGAAGGGAGGGATTACCTGAAATTGGAAAATTCAGTGCTCACACCAATAGGTTGTGAGCTCCACAGGTGGAGTTGAGGTGTTCCTCCAGCTTGTGTGGCCTCACTCTGGCAGTGAAGGTCCCAGGACAGAAAGGTCAGTGTGAGAATGAGGATCGATCACCTTCTCCTCCTGCGGCCTCCCCACGACTGCAGATTACCCATTCCTGGAGGAATTGTGGAATGCATTGCCACAGACGGCTGTGGAGGCCAAGTCAATGGGTATTTTTAAGGTGGAGATTGACAAAATCTGGATAAGTAAGGGGTGTCAAGGTTATGGGGTGAAGGCAGGGGAATGGGGTTGAGAGGGAAAGATAGATTAGCCATGATTGAATGGCAGAGTAGACTTGATGGGCCAAATGGCCTAATTCTGCTCCTAGAACTTAGGAACCTCCCCCTGCCACCCACCATCCCTCCCTTTGGTTTTGCATTTCACTCCTCCACTTCCTCCCCTATCTGATTCCACATCCGCACCTTTTGCCCCACTTCACCTTGGTTACTATCTCCACCCATCTACAATCCTCTCTCCCTCCTTGAACCTATGTCCTCTGGTCCTCGATTCCCCTACTCTGGGCAAGAGATTCTGTGCATCTACCCGATCTATTCCTCTCATGATTTTATACACCACAATAAAATCACCCTTCATCCTCCTGCGCTCCAAGGAATAGAGACCAAGCCTACTCAACCTCTCCCTATAGCTCACACCCTCTAGTCCTGGCAACATCCTCGTAAATCGCTGAACCCTTTCAAGCTTGACAATATATTTCCTATAACATGGTGCCCTGAACTGAATGCAATATTCTAAATGCAGTCTCACCAACATCTTATCCAACTGCAACATGATCTCCTAACTTCTATACTCAATACTCTGACTGAGGGTATGAGAGAAGGTCTCGCTCAAGTTGACTGGAGCAGGTTATTTGCGGGGTGAAGGATAGTGTTAATATGCAGGGAACGCTGGCCGGTGGGCCGAAGGGCCTGTTTCCACGCTGTATCTCTAAACTTAACTAAACGAAAAGATGAAGATAGGAGATGGAGAGCTTAGTGACATGATGTCAGGACAATAACCTCTCATAGAGTGATACACAGAATGATACAGCATGGAAAGAGGCCCTTCGGCCCAACTTGCCCACGAGATGTATGAATAGTTACAGGTGAGGTGATGGCTAATATCGTGCCTCTATTTAAAAAGGGTTGCATGGAAAATCTGGGGAACTTTCGGCCAGTGAGCCTACCATCTGAGGTAGATAAATTGCTGGGAAGGATTCTGAGGGATAAGATATATATAGTATGCATTCAAATAAACAAGGGCTGATTAGAGATAATCAACATGCCATTACAATCAGTTTTTTGGAGATGAAACTTCACACTCAGAGTAAACAAAAAAAGTTGATGAGAACAGAGAACAGATATTGTCTGTATGGATTTTGGCAAGGCATCCGATAAGGTTCCACATGGTAGGCTGCTGTGGAATGTTAGATTGCATGGGATCCAGGGAGAGCTAGCAAACTGGATAGAAAATTGGTTTCATGGAAGGAAGCACACGGTGATGGTGAAAGAATGTTTTTCAGATTGAAGACCTATGACTAGTAGCGTATCTCAGGGATTGGTGCTGGGCCCTTGCTGCTTGTGGTTCATTTCAACTATTTGAATGAGAATGTATAAGGCAGGATTAGTATAAGAAAATAACTGCAGATGCTGGAACAAATCGAAGGTATTTATTCACAAAATGCTGGAGTAACTCAGCAGGTCAGGCAGCATCTCGGGAGAGAAGGAATGGGTGACGTTTCGGGTCGAGACCCTTCTTCAGACTGATCAGTTCTTCAGACTCATCAGTCTGAAGAAGGGTCTCGACCCGAAACGTCACCCATTCCTTCTCTCCTGAGATGCTGCCTGACCTGCTGAGTTACTCCAGCATTTTATGAATAATAGATAAAGACACATTTGGAGTATGGTGCCCAGTTTTGGCCACTACTTGAGGGCCTGAGAAATGTGGGGATATTGGGCAGGCTAGGATTTAGCAGGCACCAAGGGGTGATTTTAGAGAGGTGTACAAAATCAATGGGAATTGATAGGATAAATAGACATAGTCATAGTGTGATACAGTGTGGAGACAGGCCAGCATTAGGTCCACATCCCTCCAAACCTGTCCATCCATGTACCTGTTATGTGCTTCTTAAATGTTGGGATAGACCCTGCCTCAACTACCTCCTCTGGCAGCTTGTTCCATACATCCACCATAGTCTTTTACCCAGAGTGGAGGAATCAAGAAACAGGCGATAGGTTTAAGGGGAGAGTGGAAAGATTTAATCGGAAACTGCCAGACAACTATTTCACTCTGAGGGTGGTGGGCACATGGAATGAGCGGCCAGAGGAGGTAGTTGGGGCTCGTAAATAACATTTAAGGGACACTTGAAGAGGAATATGGATAGGAAAGGCTAGGGTCAAATGGGACATAGCGATAGGGGATCTTCGTTGGTGGACACAAACTTGTGCTATATGCCTCTTTGCATGGAAGAGTATTCTCCTTACTCCAAACAGTCTGTTTTAACATGTACAGTGCAGATTAGGCATGTTTCAATAAGCAAACATAATTTTGAAATGACCTGCTGTTAATCTCGTTAGTTTATGAAATTCATGGTCCTGAATCGATTTGAAGCATTTATTTGGTTGCACAACATTTCAGTCCGTACAAAAGAGTACTACACCGACTACAAACGGTCCAATTTGATATTTCTAATGCACAGAAGCTATGATACATTAATTTGCCATTAATTAGGCAGAGCTTTGAAATAAACCTGTTGTAAAAGACTTTAGTTTATGCAAGTCATGGAATCAATTGGAAGCATTCATTTGGTTGCATAACCTGACAAGCAAACGTTATTTCACACCGGATTGAAAAGTAGCCAACTCACTGGAAACAGTCAAATGCCGTTTACAATGCATAGTTTGTTTCATTCATTCAATTCACCCATCGGAAACTACTCAATAAAATGTCGTTCATGGTCCTGAATTGATGAGAAGCATATATAGAACATACATGGAACATTACTGCACAGGAACCACATTCGTCCCACATTGTTTGTGCCAAACATGAGGCTACGTTAAACTGATCTCATCTGCCTGTAGATGACCCATACCCCTCTATTCCCTGCAATTCCGTATGCCTATCTGAAAGCCTCGTATTTGCCTCCACCACCAGGACAGGTGCCCACCACCAGGACAGGTGCCCACCACCAGCACGTCCACCACCAGTACAGGTGCCTACCACCAGTACAGATGCCCACCACCAGCATGTCCACCACCAGTACAGATGCCCACCACCAGTACAGGTGCCCACCACCAGTACAGGTGCCCACCACCAGGACAGGTGCCCACCACCAGCACCACCACCAGGACAGGTGCCCACCACCAGCACCACCACCACCAGTACCAGGTGCCCACCACCAGGACAGGTGCCCACCACCAGGTCAGGTGCCCACCACCAGCACTACCACCAGGACAGGTGCCCACCACCAGGACAGGTGCCCACCACCAGGTCAGGTGCCCACCACCAGCACCACCACCAGGTCAGGTGCCCACCACCAGGACAGGTGCCCACCACCAGGTCAGGTGCCCACCACCAGGTCAGGTGCCCACCACCAGGACAGGTGCCCACCACCAGGACAGGTGCCCACCACCAGGTCAGGTGCCCACCACCAGCACCACCACCAGGTCAGGTGCCCACCACCAGGTCAGGTGCCCACCACCAGCACCACCACCACCAGTACAGGTGCCCACCATCAGGACAGGTGCCCACCACCAGGACAGGTGCCCACCACCAGCACCACCACCAGGACAGGTGCCCAGCACCAGCACCACCAGTACAGGTGCCCACCACCAGGACAGGTGCCCACCACCAGGACAGGTGCCCACCACCAGGACAGGGTCCCACCACCAGTCCAGGTGCCCACCACCAGGACAGGTGCCCACCACCAGCACCACCACCAGGACTCACCACTCTCTGTGTAAAACCCTTGCCCCCCCCACATCTCCTTTAAACCTTCCCCCTCTCATCGTCTCGCTATGTCCAGTATTGGATTTTTCCACAATGGGATAAAGGTTCAGACTGTCAACCCTATTTATGCCTGGAATTTTTTGAGGATGTAACAAGGAAAATTGACAGGGGAGAGCCGGTGGATGTAGTGTACCTCGACTTTCAGAAAGCCTTCGACAAGGTTCCACATAGGAGATTGGTGGACTAAATTAGAGCACATGGTAATGGGGGTAGGGTACTGACATGGATAGAAAATTGGTTGGAAGTCAGAAAGCAAAGAGTGGGGATAAATGGGTCCCTTTCAGAATGGCAGGCAGTGACTAATGGGGTACCGCAAGGCTTGGTGCTGGGACCGCAGCTATTTACAATATAAATATAGCACAAAAAGTAAGGAAATTTGTGTTTGGTAGATTATTTCTTTGTTGTAACAATGCTTCTTGGCAATAAATCTTATACCGTTGGAAAGCCTGTTTATTTCCCTTTTAAATGGTGCCACATTTGTAAGGAACATGCATTTGTGGGATGAGCAGCAGAGCTGAGTATATGGGTTGCGCCCATGAAAAATTTGCCAAATCTTCTCTGCCAATGCCAAACAGCTTATTCTGCTGTTGCTATTGACTCTTGTTTTGAGCTTCTGGTACCCCAGGTGCTGACAATCAGGTGCCTGATTGGCACCTGATTGGCAGCATCTGTGAGCTTGGGCCCTGCTACAGTGGTCAGTAGGTGTCTGCTCCAAGAATCGGCATGCCACGTTTGACTGATCTGGATCGGGCCCGTGCGATAGGGCAACTTCAAGCTGGTGTTCCGCAAACCCAAGTTGCGGCATTATTTGGAGTGAGCCCTAGTACCATCTCCAAAGAATAGAATAGAATTAAAAGTAACATTAGCAAATTTGCAGATGATACAAAGCTGGGTGGCAGTGTGAACTGTGAGGAAGATGCTATGAGGTTGCAGGGTGACTTGGACAGGTTGTGTGAGTGGGCATTCGCAGATGCAGTTTAATGTGGATAAGTGTGAGGTTATCCACTTTGGTGGTAAGAATAGGAAGGCAAAGTATTATCTAAATGGTGTCAAGTTAAGAAAAGTACAATGAGATCTGGGTGTCCTAGTGCATCAGTCACTGAAAGGAAGCATGCAGGTACAGCAGGCAGTGAAGAAAGCCAATGGAATGTTGGCCTTCATAACAAGAGGAGTTGAGTATAGGAGCAAAGAGGTCCTTCTGCAGTTGTATAGGGCCCTAGTGAGACCGGACCTGGAGTACTGTGTGCAGTTTTGGTCTCCAAATTTGAGGAAGGATATTCTTGCTATTGAGGGCGTGCAGCGTAGGTTTACTAGGTTAATTCCCGGAATGGCGGGACTGTCATATGTTGAAAGACTGGAGTGACTAGGCTTGTATACACTGGAATTTAGAAGGATGAGAGGGGATCTTATCGACACATATAAGATTATTAAGGGGTTGGACACATTAGAGGCAGGAAACATGTTCCCAATGTTGGGGGAGTCCAGAACCAGGGGCCACAGTTTAAGAATTAGGCCATTTAGAACGGAGATGAGGTAAAACGTTTTCAGTCAGAGAGTTGTGAATCTGTGGAATTTTCTGCCTCAGAAGGCATTGGAGGCCAATTCTCTGAATGCATTCAAGAGAGCGCTAGATAGAACTCTTAAGGACAGCGGAGTCAGGGGGTATGGGGAGAAGGCAGGAACGGGGTACTGATTGAGAATGATCAGCCATGATCACATTGAATGGTGGTGCTGGCTCCAAGGGCCGAATGGCCTCCTCCTGTACCTATTGTCTATTGTCTCTCCTAATTTTATATAGTTTAGTTTAGAGCTACGGCGCACAAACAGGCCCTTCGGCCCACTGGATTTGCGTCGGCCAGCGATCCCCACATATTAGCACTATCCTACACACACTAGGGACAATTTTTACTTTTACCAAGCCAATTAACCTATAAACCTGTACGTCTTTGGAGTGTGGGAAGAAACTGAAGATCTCGGAGAAAACCCACGCAGGTTACGGGGAGAACGTACAAACTCTGTACTGACGGCGCCCGTAGTCAGGATCAAACCCAGATCTCCGGCGCATCATTCACTGTAAGGCAGCAACTGTACCGCTGCGCCACCGTGCTGCCTATCAGGGGCGGTAGAGTTGCTGCCTTCCAGTTCCAAAGGTTCGATCCCGATTACTGGTGCTGTCTGTACAGAGTATGTACGTTTTGCCTGTGACCGTGTGGGTTTTCTCTGAGTGCCCTGGTTTCCTCCTTTACTCCAAAGATGTACAAGTTTGTAGGTTAATTGGCTTTGTTAAAATTATACGTCCCTTGTGTGTCGGATAGTGTTCGTGTACGGCGTGGACACAGTGAACCAAAGGGCCTGTTTACACACTGTATCTCTAAAGTCTAAAGTCTCTCTTCAAAACCTTTTTCATTGGTGGGTCGGTGGTGGAGAGAGTTAACAAGTTCAAGTTCCTGGGGGTGCATATCTGTAAAGATCTGTCCTGGACTCAGCACATCGATGTACACTACAAACTCCAAATAAACAACAAACTGCCGAGACTGCACTTTGGGCCTTGTTTTGTTTTGCACTATATTGAGGTTTATTATTAATTGAACTTTTTTTCCTTCCTCTCCCCCCCCACTCCATCCCCCTCAACCCCACTTATCCACCCTCCTCCCCCTCCCTCCTTCCCCCCTCCCTCCCTCCCTCCCCCCTCCCTCCCTAGGAGATAGATTTAAACTTTAAAATGTGAATAACTTAAAAAATATAGCACCGATTTCAATGAAACTTCTTCCATTAGATGGTGAGTAAGGTGGGCCTAAAATTGTCACACTATCTATCATGTGCCATTTTGTCTGTTGTTCAGGAACAAACAAACAAACAAACGAGTTTTAGTATATAGATGAAAATAAAAAACTTGGACAACAAAATAAGACTCTTGAACAAGCCTGTGAGAAGGGAAGAAATGAAATGGCACCTCCTGTGATTAGAAGTGATAGGTAGGGACAGAAGTGTGCTGAGAAATGTGCGGTTATCCACTTTGGCGGCAAAAACAAGGAGGCAGATTATTATCTCAATGGTGTCAGATTAGGTGAAGGGGAAGTGCAATGAGACCTGGGTGTCCTTGTACACCAGTTACTGAAAGTAAGTGTGCAGGTACAGCAGGCAGTGAAGAAAGCTAATGGCATGGTAGACACAAAATGCTGGATTAACTCAGTGGGTCAGGCAGCATCTCGGGAGAGAAGGTAATGGCATGTTGGCCTTCATAATGAGAGGATTTGAGTATAGGAGTAAAGAGGTCCTTCTGCAGTTGTATAGGGCCCCGGTGGGACCACATCTGGAGTATTGTGTGCAGTTTTGGTCTCCTAATTTGAGGAAGGACTGGCTGGAAGAGTGGGAAGCCAGAGGATTGGGACTCTTTTAAAGAGCAACAGAAGATAACTAAAAAGGCAATACGGGGAGAAAAGATGAGGTACGAGGGTAAACTAGCCAATAATATAAAGGAGGATAGTAAAAGCTTTTTTAGGTATGTGAAGAGGAAAAAAATAGTCAAGGCAAATGTGGGTCCCTTGAAGACAGAAGCAGGGGAATTTATTATGGGGAACAAGGAAATGGCAGAAGAGTTGAACCGGTACTTTGGATCTGTCTTCACTGAGGAGGATACAAACAATCTCCCAGATGTTCTAGTGGCAAGAGATCCTAGGGTGACAGAGGAACTGGAGGAAATCCACATTAGGCAGGAAAAAGTTTTGGGTAGACTAATGGGACTCAAGGCTGATAAATCCCCAGGGCCTGATGGTCTGCATCCCAGGGTGCTTAAGGAGGTGGCTCAAGAAATTGTGGACGCATTAGTAATGATTTTCCAATGTTCCATAGATTCCGGGTCAGTTCCTGTGGATTGGAGGGTAGCTAATGTTATCCCACCTTTCAAGAAAGGAGGGAGAGAGAAAACGGGAAATTATAGACCAGTTAGTCTGACATCAGTGGTGGGGAAGATGCTGGAGTCAATTATAAAAGACGAAATTGCGGAGCATTTGGATCGCAGTAACAGGATCGTTCCGAGTCAGCATGGATTTACGAAGGGGAAATCGTGCTTGACTAATCTACTGGGATTTTTTGAGGATGTAACTAGGAAAATTGACAAGGGAGAGCCGGTGGATGTGGTGTACCTCGACTTTCAGAAAGCCTTCGTCAGCAGAGATGGCTTGTGGAAGATAATGCAGAAGTTTGGCTGTCCCAGCAAGTTCATCACGATTGTCCGGCAGTTCCATGATGGCATGATGGTGAAAGTGCTAGATGATGGAGACGAGTCGGAAGCCTTTCCAGTGACAAACGGCGTGAAGCAAGGTTGTGTTCTTGCCCCTACACTCTTCAGCATGGTCTTCTCTGCCATGCTGACTGATGCTTTCTGTGACTGCCAGGATGGAATGCACATCAGGTACAGGACTGACAGCAGGCTGTTCAACCTCAGGCGCCTGCAAGCTGTTACATAGAAACATAGAAAAAAGGTGCAGGAGTAGGCCATTCGGCCCTTCGAGCCTGCACCGCCATTCAATATGATCATGGCTGATCATCCAGCTCAGTAGCCTGTACCTGCCTTCTCTCCATACCCCCTGATCCCTTTAGCAAAAAGGGCCACATCTAACTCCCTCTTAAATATAGCCAATGAACTGGCCTCAACTACCTTCTGTGGCAGAGAATTCCACAGACTCACCACTCTCTGTGTGAAGAAATGTTTTCTCATCTCGGTCCTAAAAGACTTCCCCCTTATCCTTAAGCTGTGACCCCTGGTTCTGGACTCCCCCAACATCGGGAACAATCTTCCCGCATCTAGCCTCTCCAACCCCTTAAGAATTTTATATGTTTCTATAAGATCCCCCCTCAGTCTTCTAAATTCCAGCGAGTACAAGCCCAGTCTATCCAGTCTTTCCTCATATGAAAGTCCAGCCATCCCAGGGATCAATCTGGTGAACCTTCTCTGTACTCCCTCTAAGGCAAGAACGTCTTTCCTCAGGTTAGGAGACCAAAACTGCACACAATACTCCAGGTGCGGTCTCACCAAGGCCCTGTACAACTGCAGCAGAACCTCCCTGCTCCTAAACTCAAATCCTCTTGCTATGAATGCCAACATACCATTCGCTTTCTTCACTGCCTGCTGCACCTGCATGCTTGCTTTCAATGACTGGTGCACCATGACACCCAGGTCACGTTGCATCTCCCCTTCTCCCAATCGGTCACCATTCAGGTACAAAGGTGAAGGAGACCATCATCAGAGATTTCCTGTTTGCTGATGACTGCGCCCTCAACGCCTGCACAGAGCCGACGATGCAGCATGAAATGGACTGTTTCTCACAGGCCTGTGACAACTTTGGTCTCTCCATTAGCACCAAAAAGTCTGAAGTTATGTACCAGCCCGCGCCTGGAAAGCCCTACCAGGAACCACACATCACAGGCAGTCGACAGCTTTACCTATCTGGGTAGTACACTCTCGCGAGTGGTGAACATTGACGCTGAGGTCAACAACAGGATTGCCAAGGCCAGCGCTGCCTTTGGGCGACTCCGTGGGAATGTTTGGGAGCGGAGAGGACTCAGCCTTACCACCAAGCTGATGGTCTACCGTGCAGTGGTACTCACCACTCTTCTCTATGCCAGTGAGACCTGGACTGTCTACAGCAGACATGCCAAACAGCTCAACCACTTTCACTTGAGCTGCCTACGCAGACTCCTTCACATCAGGTGGCAGGACAAAATTCCCGACACAGAGGTCTTGGAACGGGCCGGAATTCCCAGCGTCCACACCCTCCTACGGAAAGCCCAAGCCCAAGCCAGGACATATCGTCAGAATGCCAGAGAGTCGACTGCCAAAACAGCTTCTGTATGGAGAACTGTATCAGGGCAAGCGCTCAGTAGGAGGACAGAAGAAACGGTTTAAGGACTGCCTCAAAGTGTCCCTCAAAGACTTGGACATCAACCTCAGCACTTGGGAGTCTCTTGCTCTGGACCGTCTAACTTGGCGTAGCAAGCTCATCACAGGATCCCGTGCAGCAGAGAACAGACGCGTTGCAGAGGCCCAGAAGAAACGCACCGCGCGCAAGGCCCGGGCTACCTCCACTTCCACTGCAGCAGCCATCCACTTGTGTCCTATGTGTGGGCGTGACTTCCGGGCCCGGATTGGCCTCACCAGTCACTTCCTCCAACTGAAAGTGAAGTCATGGTCATCTTCGAACCCGAAGGACGAACAACAACATAAGCAAGGTTTGCTCTTGGGGATCGGCCTGTTGGAGAGCGGCCTTGTCGAGGGAAGTGCCTTGGGAGAAAACTGCGAGTCTTTGGCTCGAGTGTCTTCGGCGAGGAGGCTGAGGTGAGGAGACCATGCCAAAAGTTGGAGAGGGTGAGACACAGTGAAGAAATGACAGGTAAGCTGATTCTGTGAGATGTTTGTAGGACGTAGGAGATCAGGGAGACTGCTGGTGCCTCTGGCTGCTACAACTGTGGAAAATGTGTCCACGTTCAGCTCCTGAAGAACCGCGTTAGGGAACTGGAGAGGCAACTGGATGACCTTAGGATCATCCGAGAAAACGAGTTTCCTGGACAAGACCTACAGCGAGATTGTTACACCGCAGATACTAGAAGAAAGAAGGTGGGTGACGATGAGGAAGAGAAGGAAGGTTGGAGTACAGGAGACCCCGGGGGTTGTACCTCTTGAAAACAAGTACACCCTCTTGGAAGCTGTCGAGACAGAAGGCACTGCCCGTCTGAGCGGCGGACAGGTCTGCGAGTTAAAATGTGGTGCTGAGGCAAAACCGAAGAGACAGACGTCAGGCAGAGTCGTGGGAGTAGTGAAACGTACAGACAGGGGTTTCTGTGGCAACAAGCGCGATTCAAGGATGGTGTGTTGCCTCTTTCGTGTTCTTGTTCTATGCCTGTATGAAACTTTGCGAGTCTTCAAGGTACAACAGAAGTCCTTATTACAATAACTCAATGCTGGCAGCAAGACAACTAAAATGGCTGCCACCCCACAATCTGACCCCACACTCACACACTGTGTACAGACAAGATAACTATGTACAATACATCTCCCTTTGTCCTGTGCAGCACCACTTGCTGCACGGGAGGAGCAACGGGTCCTCCCACCCCACACAGTCCATCAGTTTCCAGTTCCTCGTGCTGATGAGGGCAGGAACAGAGAGATAGGGGATCTGAATGTGTGGCTCATCCTTGATTATGCTGCTGGCCTTGCTGAGGCAGCATGAAGTATAAATTGAGTCAATGGAAGGGAGGTTGGTTTGTGTGATGATCTGGGCTGTGTCCACAATTCGCAGCAATTTCTTGCAGTCTTGGATGGAGTTGTTTCCAAACCAAGGTGTGATGCAGCTTGATAAAATGCTTTCAATGGCGCACCTGTAGAAGTTAGTGAGCTGTTGGGGACCTGCTGAACTTCCTAAACGTTCTAAGGAAGTTGGTCAGCTTTCTTGGTCGTTGCTTCAATATGGCTGGTTCAGGGGAAGTTGTTGGTGATATTGACTCCTCGGAATTTGAAGTTTTCAACCATCTCTCCTTCAGCGCCGTCACTGCAAACTGGGGTATGTGAACCACTTCACTTCCTGAAGTCAATCACTATCTCCTTTATCTTGCTGACATTGAGAAAAAGGTTGTTGTCTCCACACCAGGACACGAGGTTCTCCAACTCCTTCCTGCACTCCGTCTCATCATTAATTGATATCTGGCCCACAATGGTGGTGTCTGTGAATTTGTAAATGTAATTAGATTTGTACATGGTTGGTCGTGGGTGTACAAGGAGTAAAGAAGGGGGCTGAGAACGCATCCTTGTGGAGCACCAGTGTTGAAGATTGTCATGGAGGATGATTTATTCCCTATCCTCACTGATTGCGGTCTGTTAGTCAGGAAGTTGATGATCCAGTTGCAGAGATGATTGCTGACTCCAAGTCCCACGAGTTTGGTGGTGCTTGGATCATATTAAAGGCAGAGCTTAGTCTATGTGTCTGATGTAGGTGTCTCTCTAATCCAGGTGTTCCAGGGATGTGTAGGGCGAGGTCGACGGCATCGTCCCTGGACCTGTTGTGGTGGTAGGCGAACTGCAGGGATCAAGGCCGTTGGGTAGTCTGAATTTAATGCGTCTATAACTACCCTCTCAAAACATTTCATGGTGGATTTCAAGGCCAGTTGCCTGGAATGGAGGTTTCTAAGCAGTGATTGCACAGGCTGGTCTTGTTCTCACTGGAATGCAGGAGGCTGAGGTTCATAAAATTACATGGGGTATAGATACCCCATCAATCTTTTCCTCAGAGCAGGAGAGTCTAGAACCAGAGGGTCACAGGTTTAAGGTGAGAGGGAAAAACTCTGTAAGAACGAGATCTAAAGGATACGTTTTCCACGTAGTCGTTTCTCAAATGCTGCGATAGTACCTTCCTCAACTACCCCCCTCGGCAGCTCATTCCATGCACCCAACACCAATTGTGTGAGGGTTGTGGGCCAAACACAGGCAGACGGGACAAGTGTAGATGGGAAATGTTGGTCGGTGTGGGTAAGTTAGACCAAAGGGTCTGTTTCCATGCTGTATGATTCTATGAGGGTAGTTGTTTCTAGAATGATGTGCAAGAGTCATTTGGACAGGTCTTGGATAGGCATGGGTCCTTGAAGGTGAAGTCGCGGGTAGATCGGTGATCAAAAAGGATTTTGGCACATCAGCCAGAGCATTGAGTAGTCTGAAGAAGGGTCTCAACCCGAAACGTCACCCATTCCTTGTCTCCAGACATGCTGCCTGTCCCGCTGAATTACTCCAGCTTTTTGGATCTATTGAGTAAAGAAGTTAGGTGGGCATGTTGCAGTTGTACATGTGGTGAGGTCACATTTAAAGTATTGCGTTCTGTTCTGGGCACCGTGTTATAGGAAAGATGTTGTCAAGCTGGAAAGGGTGCATAGATTTACGAGGATGTTGCCAGGACTCGAGGGTCTAACCTATAGGCAGAGGCTGAGTACGCTGGAACTCCATTACTTGGAGCACGGGAGGATGAGGTGTATAAGATCATGATTGGAATAGATCGGGTAGATGCACAGTCTCTTGCCCAGAGTAGGTGAATCGAGAACCAGATGACATAGGTTTAAGGTGAAGGGGAAAAGATTTAATAGGAATCTGAGGAGTAATTTTTTCACACAAAGGGTGGTGGGGGTATTGAACAAGCTGCCAGAGGAAGGTAGTTGAGGCAGGGACTATCCCATCGTTTAAGAAACAGTTGGACAGGTACATGGATAAGACAGGTATGGAGGGATATAGACAAAGTAGTGCAGGTGGGACTAATGTAGCTGGGACAAGTTGGTGGTGTGGAGAAGTTGGGCAGAAGGGCCTTTTTCCACACTGTATCCCATGGGTCCATAATTTCAGATGACCAAGAAGGAAAGGACCCCAGGCCAATTGTACAAATTCCAGGGAAAACTATTCCAGCAGGATGGGTGTGGATCCAACAGTGCCCTACTCACGTTCCCACTGGGATTGGGTGGTGTCGAGGGTTGAAGGAAAAGCAAGGAGGCAGGCAGTCAGTCAGCCCCAGTGGAAGGGCACGGCAAATCGGAAGCAAAGTTGGACCCTCCTGCCTATGGAGAGGAGAATGTAGTTAAGAGGGAAAGATAAATCAGCCAGGATTGAATGGAGAAGTTGACTTGGTGGGCTGAATGGTCTAATTCTGCTCCTATCATTTATGAAGCCTGGGTGGACTTCCACATTTTTTCTGGTATCGTGCTCATGGTCACCAGCACATCAGAGGCAGCTGGGCAGCAAGAAACTTGAGGGCAGCACGGTGGTGCAGCGGTGGAGGTGCTGCCTTACAATGCCAGAAACCCGTGTTCAATCCTGAGTATGGGTGCTGTCTATACACTTTCTCCCCGTGATTGCGTGGGTTTCTTCTGGATGCTCCGGTTTCCTCCCACATTCTGAAGACATGCATGTTTGTATGTTGATTGGCTTCTGTAAATAGTCGCGAGTGTGTAGGATATAACTGGTGTATGGGCGATCATTGGTCGGCGCGGACTCGGAGGGCAGAAGGGCCCTTTAATTCTAAATTATGAATCAAATGAATATGGACAATGCCGACATGCTAATTCACGCAGCAAGGTTTAATACCTGACTGTGGTAACACAATTGCAGGGTGGCAGATATGCTTCACAAGGAACCATAGGGAAGAAAATCAGGGGTCCGCTGGCTTTTAACTTCAAACGTTTGTTTTAATAATTAAAAAAACATATAATGCACGATGGACATTACAAAGACTTCACAGAAAATCAGACTCCTCTGATGTAGACACTGTTATGACTTCCACATAAGATCAAACATCATTTCAAAAGCCTTTTTGAATTAGCATCATGGTTACTCTACATCAAACATTTCTACTGCAAGACGATGCAACATTACAAACCTTTGGTTAGGCCACATTTGGAGTTTTGCATGCAATTCTGGTCCCCCCACTAGGATGGACGAGGAGGTTAAGGAAAGGGTGCAGGGGCGGATTAACAGAATGATACCCGAATAAGGGGACATTAGTTATAAGGTCAAACTTGCAGTGTTTTCCCTGGAACAGCAGAGGTTGCAGAAAGACCTGATCGAAGTTTATAAAATGTTCAGAGGACTGGATAAGCAGTTGGAACCTTTAATCGCAGGATGGATACATCAAATACTAGAGGGCATGGCTTTAAGGTGAGAAGAGCAAAGTTTAAAGGAGATGTGTGGTGCACGTTTTTTTTACACTGAGCATCACTCAGCCTGCTGGTACTTGGAATGCTGGGGTGGAGGTTGAGGTATGGACAATAGTGGCATCTGAGACCTGATGGGATAGGCGCATGGAAAAGCAGGGAATGGAGGGATATAGATAATGTGCAGATAATTGGTCGGCATCATGTTGGGCCATAGGGCCTGTTGCTGTACTGTGCTAAATTCTAACGAATCAGCTGACACCAGGCAGGCCTCAGTGATTCATTGTTCACTTTCCTTTATTTGGTCAAATGATTCAATTACATAAAAATAAAGTTAGTGTTTGAAATTAAATGTGTTCGTCTTATAAGCAACATCTGTCCTTTAACTCCTCTTCTCAATGGACTCGAACACACAGGACATAGGCTGAAAAATAAATGGAACTGATGAGGATTGGGAGAGTGTTAGCCGGCCCAGTTTGCACTACGATCAATCACTTTGATCTTCAGACCAGCGTTTACATGGCTACGCAGCAGCAGTGCACAAATACAAATGCTTATATGTATGTTTGAGTGTTTGCATATATGTGTATATATGTACTTGGCCAATGTATGGATAGATATATGTATATGTGTGTGTATGTGTAGTGTATAAGTATGTATGTAGATGAGATGTTTGTGAATTAATTGATGAGGAGTGGAGAAGGGGTAGGAATTAATAAGTGTATTCTTCCTCCTACACCTTTTTGAACATGTAAGATTTAATTTGTGTTGTTTATGATAATTTATTAATTGAGTTGTGTATAGGTTTATCGTTCATTTCATTTTATTGTTATTTTGTTTTGTTTTGATCTTATTTTTGTTTTACATGTTCAAAATAAAACATAAACAAACAGTGTTTACATGAAAGGCAGTCACTTGCCAATCATCCTTCCTTGACAGTTACAAATGTCTGACGGGATGAAACGGGGGTGACCATGGCAACAAGCAGTAAACATGTTTCCCGTTGTGCTTAACGAGGTGTAGTCTTTCCCGACTCGGCACAGGCCCCACCTGCTCCAGGTACAGACCCAGTGCTGTAGAGAGTCTAACTCCTCCTCGTCTCTCAGGCCACACTTTCACCTTTCGTGTCTGTGCTTGTTAACATGTGCCTCTGGGCTAATCCGGATATCAATACCTTGATTGATACTGCGGAGGTCCCGATTTATAACCTCTTCCCTTGATCCCTCCACTCTGCCAGCACAACCTCATCATCATATATATATACAGTCGGAAACAGGCCTTTTCGGCCCACCAAGTCCGTGCCGCCCAGCGATCCCCGTACATTAACACTATCCTACACCCACTAGGGACAATTTTTACATTTACCCAGCCAATTAACCTACATACCTGTCATCCCTCCACAGTTGATATTGCTGGTGCTTTGTGGACCACGATCGTGGATTCTTCAATCTCCCCTCTCCAAGACTGCAACATTCTTACCCCAGACACCAGGAGTAATGTACCACCCTGGTCATATATATCACAGACCACCGATGATAGAATCATTATTTGCTCTCTCTATCACCCCATTGTCGTTCTCGGCTGAGCCATGCTTTGGCTCGGGCACCTCACTGATGAACCATCAGCCCCACACAATCCAGCAGGTAAAACCTCAGGAAGCGAGGCAGGCTGAGGCCCCTGGAGCTCCCACCCATTCCTCCTATGTTGTTCGGAGGTCACTACACCCTCTGCGGCTCTGGCAGGCTGACCAGTTCCATGAAGGTGCTAGGCATGAAGTTCTCAGCCTGATGGATGCCCTGCAGTGGTTCCAGCTGCCACTGAACCAGAGAGCAACAGCTGGAGCCAGTTCTGGCACATGGCCCTCCAGAATACAGTGAGCTTTCAGTCACACACCAGGGAAATAGTCCCTTTGGCCCCTCATCCATGCCGATCAACATGCCACATCTACGTTTGTCCCATTTGCCCACTTTTGGCCTATATACCTCTGAGCATTTACTATCCATGTACTTGTGGAATGCCTTTTAAATGCTGGCTCCTGCCTCAACCACCTCCTCTGGCAGCTCGGTCCATATACCCACCACCCTCTGTGTGAAACAATTGCCCCCCCAGATTCATTTAAAATCTTTCTCCTCACACCTTAAACCCTGGTTCTTGATTCCCCTACACTGGGTTAAAGACTATACATTTACCCTATCTATTCCCCTCATGATTTGATACCCCCAGCCTCTTACGCTCTAAGGAATTAAGTTCTAGCCTGCCCAGCCCCTCGAGTGGTGGTGGGGACAGATATGTCATTGGTGTTTCAGAGGTTTTAGATAGGCACTTAGATTTTCAGAAAATGGAGGGATATGGATCATGCACAGGCAGAGGAGATTAGTTTAACTTATCATGTTTGGCACGAACATTGTGGGTTGAAGTACCTGTCCCCGTGTTGTAATTTTCCATGTAGAAATAAAAAAACTGCAGATACTGATTGACACAAAAGGGCACAAAGGCTGGAGATCATGGATAGGTGATGTTTCAGGCACTGAAATCTTCCATCCTCTATACTGCAGTGGGAAAGTCGCACATTTCTCGGGATCCTGTGCACTCCTAGCTCCACACAACCAACAACACCTGTGACCTCCCCTCTCCCCGGGGCAAGTTTTGTTTTGTTACACATGGCAGTGTACACATGGAACCTGCTGCCAGGGGTGTTGTGGACGCAGATAAGATAGTGTTTTAAGACTTTTGAATAGACACATGGATATGCAGGGAATGGAGGCACATGGATTACGTGCAGGCAAGTAAGACCTGGCCTCGGCATCATGTTTGGCAGATATTGCAAGCCAAAGAGCCTTTTCCTGTGCTGTACTGTTCTATTTTTCTGTGTGACAATAGACAATAGGTGCAGGAGGAGGCCATTCGGCCCTTCGAGCCAGCACTGCCATTCAATGTGATCATGGCTGATCATTCTCAATCAGTACCCCGTTCCTGCCTTCTCCCCATACCCCCTGACTCCGCTATCCTTAAGAGCTCTATCTAGCTCTCTCTTGAATGCATTCAGAGAATTGGCCTCCACTGCCTTCTGAGGCAGAGAATTCCACAGATTCACAACTCTCTGACTGAAAAAGTTTTTCCTCATCTCAGTTCTAAATGGCCTACCCCTTATTCTTAAACCGTGGCCCCTTGTTCTGGACTCCCCCAACATTGGGAACATGTTTCCTGCCTCTAACGTGGCCAACCCCATAAATAATCTTATACGTTTCGATAAGATCTCCTCTCATCCTTCTAAATTCCAGTGTATACAAACCTAGTCGCTCCAGTCTTTCAACATATGATAGTCCTGCCATTACGGGAATTAACCTAGTAAACCTACGCTGCACGCCCTCAATAGCAAGAATATCCTTCCTGCCATGGGAAGCATAACTTCAACACCTTTCGCTGAATACTGCAGAACAAGCTGTCTACAACAAATAAACAAACGCTGGAGTAACTTAATAAGTGTCTGTGGTGGGAATGGGTGAGCGATGTCTTGGGTTGGAACCCATCTTCAGACTGCAGCATCTGATTTTAGGTTGCATTTTACCACCTTTTACTCCAAGATGGACAACATGCAAATACTATTGTATGCTTCTTTTTGAACTAATTTTGTAAATTCTTTGGCGGGGTACCTGATTTGCAGCCAAGATTAACTACAACAATGTTTTACGACCAAAAACAATTGCATTTGAACTTATAGCAAATTCCTGAAACAAAGAATGGATCTTTACCCATACTTAGTTTGGAGTTATTATTACAAAGGCAGACTTTAGTAGTTTATGGTCACACACTTATGTTATAATTTAACAACAGCCTTCCATCTAGATTCAACCATCAAAAAACCAATAAGCCATTTGAACGAGCAGAAAGTTAATGAACCAATCTTTTACACCCCGGATCGCAAAAACCTGTCAACCGTTTCACTCACATGTTGCAGTGGGAGCACAGATTACTCCTTCACTTTGGAGCCTGCACCTGAAAGGGAAGTAGAGAGGTTAACAATATGATCACACGTCAGAGTTACATGCATAATCCTGCACCAGCACTACCAAGTCCATTTACACCTGATTTCTGAATCCTCTCCCTATTTAGAAAATAGTCTACACTATTCCTTCACCAAAGTGCATGACCGTACACTTTGCTCCACTGTATTCCATTTGCCACTTCATTGCCCACTCTCCCAACCTATCCAAGTCCTTCAGCAGACTCTGTGCTTCCTCAACACTACCTGCTCCTCCACCTATTTTCGTATCATCTACAAACTTGGCCACAAAGCCATCAACTCCACCATTCACATCATTAACATATAACATGAAAAGTAGTGGACCCGATACTGACTCCCAGGGAACACCACTAGTCCCCAGCCGCCAACTAGAAAAGGCCCTGTTTATTTCCACTCGTTGCCAGTTAGCCAATCTTCTGTCCATGCTGGTACATTGCCTCTAATACATGGTCTCCTACCTTGTTTAGCAGCCTCACGTGTTGCACTTTAGCAAAGGCCTTCTGAAAATCCAAGTAAATAACATCCACTGACTCATCCTTAATGATGGACTCTAAAATCTTTCCAACTATTGAAGTCAGGATAACCGGCCGATAGTTATTCCTCTTTTGCCTCGCTCCCTTCTTAAAGAGTGAAGTTACATTTGATTTTCCAGTCTCTTGGAACCATTCATGACTGTAATGATTCTTGAAAGATCACTACTAATGCCTCCACAATCTCTACAGCTACCTCTTTCAGAACCCTGGGATGTCGTCCAAGTGACTACTTATCGCGGGGCTTGGGTCGCGGACATTTCACCGTCCGGCGCGGCCTAAAATAGGCCGCGGGATTTCTCTCTGCTGGGCGGGGGCTTCAATGTCGGGAGCCACGACCGCCCTGACGTGCAGCAGCAGCGGCAGCGACAGTGTGTTCGCCCGCCCCGGATCGCGGGGCTTGGGTCGGCCCGCCGCGGACCTTTCACCGTCCGGTGCGGCCTGCAGCCACAACAACCTGACCGCGGGAGAAGACGGCAGGGGAAGGGAAAATACATTGTGGCCTTCCATCACAGTGAGGAGAGGACTGGAGGAGACTCACTGTGATGGATGTTTCTTTTTTTTGTGTGTTTTTGGGGTTGTGTAATTTGCCTATTTTAATGCTTTATTGTGTAATCTGCCTCATTTAATGTTTTATTGTTGGACAGTGGGTGACTGAATTTCGTTTTTTTGGATGACAAATAAAGCTATCTTGAATCTTGAATTCAGCTTCCCAAACACCTTCTCCTCTATAATAGCGACTGCACCCACTACTGCCCTTGACGCTTGAATTGCTGACATGTTGCTGGTGTCTTCTGCTGAGAAGACTATTGCAAAAATCGTATTCAATTAATTTGCCATTTCTTTGTTCCCATTACTACTTCTCCAGCATATTTTTTCCAGTAGTCCAGTGTCCACTCTTGCTTTTCTTTTACTCCTTATAAATATGAAAAACATTTGGTATCCTTTTTTAAATTATTGGCTAACTATGTCATCTGTTCTCCCCTTATTGCTTTTCTGTTGGTTTTCAATAGCTTCCCAATTCTCTAGTTTCTCACAAATCTGTATCATATTATGAGCCTTCTCTTTAGCTTTGACTTTCTTTGTCAGCCATGGTCACCTCGTTCTCCCCTTGGTATGTTTCTCCCTCTTTGGGATGAAAAGATCCTGCATCTTCTGAATTACTCCCAGAAAGTCTTGCCATTGCTACTTCACTGTCATTGCTGCAGGGGACCATTTCCAATCAACTTTAACCAGTTCCTCTCTTATGCCTCTGTAGTTATCTTTACTCAACAGTAATAACGATGCATCCAATTTCAGCTTCTCCCTCTCAAATTGCAGGTTAAATTCTATCATATTATGATCACTGCCTCCTCGGGGTAATTTCACTTTGGAGACTTCAGTAACCTCTTCTGCACTCTCCTTCCCTTTAACTTTATCTATACATCCAATCTGGTGACTGTACAATCCCAGTACCAATCCATGTGCCAATTTGCTTGTGACATGCCAAAGTACAACACCTCACACTATATCATTGGGTTATCAAGTGGACATTGCAGCAGCAGCAAGGATGACTGTTGGCTGAAAGTAAGTGAGTGTGAATTACAGGTAAAAGTCTGTTTAAAAACGAATGCCAAAGGGACGTTAGCAGGCATTCACTGAAGCGCAAACCTCCAAGCTCGTCAGAGTAAGGCAGGTTGGGAGTGAGTGCGGTGATTGGCTGAGCAATTAAATTAGAAGTTTGGTAAATTGGCCAATTAGGTAATTTAGTAACTGATATAAACAAGGCTTGCTCAAGGGGTGCGGCCCTGTCGAGGGAAGTGCCCTGTGAGAAAAGTGCGGGTCTTTGGCTGCGAGTCTTCGGTGAGGAGGATACACTTGTTTTTGAACTTGATTTATGTTTTTTGACACTAAAGTAATGGCAGACAAGTTGGTGCAGTGTGTTTCGTGCAGGATGTGGGAAGGTAGGGACACCGCTGGAGCTTCTGGGAACTACATGTGCACGAATTGTGTCCAGGTGCAGCTCCTGAATGGACATGTGGTGGAGGTGGAGAAGCAGCTGGATGACCTCAGCCATCCGGGAATGCGAGTTTCCTGGACAGGACCTACTGTGAGGCTGTCACGCCAAGGGTCCAGGTCGAGCGAAGGTGGGAGACCGTTTCAGGGGGGAGTAAACATGCCTATTGCAAACAAGTACACCCTCTTGGGAGCTGTTGGGGCAGAAGACGCTTCCAGTCCGAGCGGCGGACAGATCAGTGGCTCCAATCGTGGCAAAGAGACTCGACCGGGAAGACCGATGTCAGGAAGAGCCATAGTACAGGTGACTCCATTGTCCGAGGACAGTAGATTCTGTGGCGACAGGCGGGACTCAAGGATGGTCTGTTGCCTCCCTGGTGCCAGGGTTCAAGACATCACGGGGCGGCTTCAGAACATCCTAGCGAGGAAAGGCAATCAGCCGGAATCACGTGGGCACAAACGATGTCGGGAGGAAGAGGAAGGAGGTACTGCAACGTGAGTTTAGAGAGTTAGGAAGAAGACTGAGAAGTGGAACTACGAGGGTGGTTATCTGTGGATTGCTTCCTGTACCTCATGCTAGTGAGAGCAGGTACATGGAGATCGGGGATATGAATGAATGACTGTGGGGCTGGTGCAGGGATTTAGATGTCTAGACCACTGGGATCTCTTCTGTGGTAGGGGTGACCTGTACAAAAGGGACGGGTTACACCTTAACAGCAGGGGGACCAACATTCTGGCAGGCAAGTTTGCTAGTGTTACACGTGTGGCTTTAAACTAAGTAGTGGGGGGGAGGGGGAGGGATTGACAAATTGGGAGTATAAAGATGGAGTTAAAGGGGAAGTGAGTGCAGGAGAAATTGCAAAAGACTCTCGAATAAATGGGAAGGAAGGTTCTAGATGGGATAAGAGAGTAAGGTCAGGGCCAATGGTGACTGGTGTGAGAGGGGAGGTGAATAACAAAGTTAAAGAGTTGTATTTAAATGCGCAAAGTATAAGAAATAAAGTGGATGAGCTTGAGGCTCAGTTAGACATTGGCAAGTATGATTTTGTGGGAATCACAGAGACATGGCTACAAGAGGACCAGGGCTGGGAACTGAATATTCAGGGGTATACAACCTATCGAAAAGACAGACAGGTGGGCAGAGGGGGTGGGGTCGCTCTGTTGGTAAGGAATGATATTCTGTCCCTTGCAAGGGGTGACATAGAATCCGTAGTTGTAGAATCAGTATGGATAGAAATTAGGAATTGTAAGGGTAAAAGGACCCTAATGGGAGTTATCTACAGGCCCCCAAACAGTAGCCTCGACATAGGGTACAAGTTGAATCAAGAGTTAAAATTGGCATGTCGCAAATGTAATGCTACGGTGGTTATGGGAGATTTCAACATGCAGGTAGACTGGGAAAATCAGGTTGTTACTGGACCCCAGGAAAGAGAGTTTGTGGAGTGCCTCTGAGATGGATTCTTAGAACAGCTTGTACTGGAGCCTACCAGGGAGAAGGCAATTCTGGATTTAGTGTTGTGTAATGAACTCTATTTGAGGCAGTGATCATAATATGATAAGTTTTAATCTACAAATTGAGAAGGAGAAGGGAAAATCGGAAGTGTCAGTATTACAGTATAGCAAAGGGAATTACAGAGGCATGAGGCAGGAACTGGCCAGATTTGACTGGAAGGAGACCCTAGCAAGGAAGACAGTGGAACAGCAATGGCAGGTATTCCTGGGAATAATGCAGAAGTTGCAGGATCAATTCATCCCAAAGAGGAAGAAAGATTCTAAGAGGAGTAAGAGGCACCGTGACTGACCAGGGAAGTCAAGGACAGCATAAAAATAAAAGAGAAGAAGTATAACATAGCAAAGAGCGGGAAGCCAGGGGATTGGGACTCTTTTGAAGAGTGACAGAAAATATCTAAAAAGGCAATACGGGGAGAAACGATGAGGTACGAAGGTAAGCTAGCCAATAATATAAAGGAGGATAGTAAAAGCTTCTTTAGGTATGTGAAGAGGAAAAAAATAGTTAAGGCAAATGTGGGTCTCTTGAAGACAGAAGCAGGGGAATTTATTACGGGGAACATGGAAATAGCAGATGAGTTGAACAGGTACTTTGGATCTATCTTCACTAAGGAAGATACAAACAATCTCCCAGATGTTCTAGTGGCCAGAGGAAGAACTCAGGGTGACGGAGGAACTGAAGGAAATTCACATTAGGCAGGAAATGGTGTTGGGTAGACTGATGGGACTAAAGGCTGATAAATCCCCAGGGCCTGATGATCTGCATCCCAGGGTACTTAAGGAGGTGGCTCTAGAAATCATGGACGCATTGGTGATCATTTTCCAATGTTCTATAGATTCAGGATCAGTTCCTGTGGATTGGAGGGTAGCTAATGTTATCCCACTTTTTAAGAAAGAAGGGAGAGAGAAAACAGGAAATTATAGACCAGTTAGTCTGACATCAGTGGTGGGGAAGATGCTGGAGTCAATTATAAAAGACAAAATTGCGGAGCATTTGGATAGCAGTAACAGGATCGTTCTGAGTCAGCATGGATTTACGAAGGGGAAATCATACTTGAGTAATCTTCTGGAATTTTTTGAGGCTGTAACTAGGAAAATGAACAGGAGAGTGTTGGTGGATGTAGTGTACCTTGACTTTCAGAAAGCCTTCAACAAGGTCCCACATAGGAGATTAGTGGGCACAATTAGAGCACATAGTATTGGGGGTAGGGTACTGACATGGATAGAAAATTGGTTGGCAGACAGAAAGCAAAGAGTGGGGATAAATGTGTCCCTTTCAGAATGGCAGGCAGTGACTAGTGGGGTACCGCAAGGCTCGGTGCAGGGACTGCAGCTATTTACAATATACATTAATGACTTGGATGAAGGGATTAAAAGTAACAATAGCAAATTTGCAGATGACACAAAGCTGGGTGGCAGTGTGAACTGTGAGGAAGATGCTAAGAGGTTGCAGGATAACTTGGACAGGTTGTGTGAGTGGGCAAATGCATGGCAGATGCTGTTTAATGTGGATAAGTGTGAGGTTATCCACTTTGGTGGTAAGAATAGGAAGGCATATTATTATCTGAATGGTGTCAAGTTAGGAAAAGAGGATGTACGAGATCTGGGTGTCCTAGTGCATCAGTCACTACAAGTAAGCATGCAGGTACAGCAGGCAGTGAAGAAAGCCAATGGAATGTTGGCCTTCATAACAAGAGGGGTTGAGTATAGGAGCAAAGAGGTCCTTCTGCAGTTGTACAGGGCCCTAGTGAGACAGCACCTTTGGCAGTTTTGGTCTCCAAATTTGAGGAAGGATATTCTTGCTATTGAGGGCGTGTAGCGTATTATCACTGGGTTAATTCCCGGAATGGCGGGACTGTCGTATGTTGAAAGACTGGAGCGACTAGGCTTGTATACACTGGAATTTAGAAGGATGAGAGGGGATCTTATTGAAACATATAAGATTATTAAGGGATTGGACACGTGAGAGGCAGGAAAGATGTTCCCAATGTTGGGGGAGTCCAGAACCAGGGGCCACAGTTTAAGAATAAGAGGTAGGCCATTTAGAACGGAGATGAGGAAAAACATTTTCAGTCAGAGTTGTAAATCTGTGGAATTCTCTGCCTCAGAAGGCAGTGGAGGCCAATTCTCTGGATGCTTTCTTAAGGATAGCGGAGTCAGGGGGTATGGGGAGATGGCAGGAACGGGGTACTGATTGAGAATGATCAGCCATGATCACATTGAATGGTGGTGCTGGCTCGAAGGGCCGAATGGCCTACTCCTGCACCTATTGTCTATTAACAGCATATGTACAAAGGGATGTTGGGGTCCAAGTCCATCACTCCCTGAAAGTAGATAGAGTAGTAAAGAAAGCACATGGTATTATTGTTGCATTGGGTATAATAGTTAGGAAGTCATGATGCAGCTTCATAGACCTTTGGTACGGCCTCATTTGGAGTGCGCAGTTCTGGTCGCCCCAAAAGATGACTTTGGAGAGCATGATGTTTACCAAAATGATTCCATGGATTAGAGGTGGTGGTTGGACAAACTTGGATTTTTACTGTAGAGCATCGCAGGCTGAGGATGAAAGTATATAAAATTATGAGAGGCACAGATAAGGTCAGAACTTTTTCCCAGGGTGGAAATGTGAAAGACTAGACGCCACGGCTTTAAGGTGAGAGGGGCCAAAGTTTAAAGGAAATATGCAGGGCAAGTGTTTTTTACACACCGAGTGAATGTCTAAACTGCGCTGCCTGGGGTGGTGGTGGAGGCGGATACGACAGTCACATTTAAGAGATTTTTCGATAGACACATGGATATGCAGAGAATAGAGGGATATGGATCATGTCTAGGTAGAGACATTAGTGTAACTTGGCATCATATTTGGCACAGACCAGCCTAGCAACTACAGACCCATTTCCAAACTGCCATTCCTGTCAAAAGTCCTTGAAAAGGCAATTCTAAACCAATTAGTGCCTTATCTACACCAAATCACCATCCTGGAAAGTTTCCAGTCAGGTTTCAGAGCCCACCACAGCACAGAGTCTGCCTTGTTGAAGGTGCACAACGACCTGCTTCTCGCCATCGACACCGGCGACTGTGCAATCCTGCTCCTTCTCGACCTCAGCGCAGCGTTCGATACAGTTCCACAAGGCTCCATCCTAGGCCCCATTCTCTTCTCTCTATACATGCTCCCCCTTGGCCAAATCATTCAAAGGCACGGCATTTCTTTCCACTGCTATGCCGATGACACTCAGCTTTACCTCCCCCTGAAACCCAACAACCAGTCAAATTTAAACAGCTTCTTACACTGCCTTGAGGACATAAAATGTTGGATGGCACAGAACTTCCTCCAATTAAACGAGAGCAAGTCTGAGGTCATCCTATTCGGCCCCCCCCCGACTCCATCAAATCGATAACAGGCAGTCTTGGAAGCCTATCCTGCCTAGTCAAACCGCATGTCAAAAACCTCGGCGTGATATTTGACTCTGCATTAAAATTTGACAAGCAAGTCAACGCTGTGGTAAAAGCCAGCTTCTTCCAACTTCGTACCATAGCTAAAATCAAACCTTTCCTCCAATTTAACGACACTGAAAAAATCATTCACGCTTTCATTTCCTCCCGCCTAGACTACTGCAACTCCCTATACACTGGGATCAGCCAATCTTCCCTGTCCCGCCTGCAACTGGTCCAAAACGCCGCAGCGAGACTCCTGACGGGTACCCGTAAAAGGGACCACATCACGCCTACATCAAAAATCTTCTAACCCACCTCTCTAACTCCACGTCCCTCAGGTCGGCCGACTTGGGGCTACTCACTATCCCGCGGTCTAGGCTTAAGCTCAGGGGTGACCGCGCTTTTGCGGTTGCAGCTCCTAGACTGTGGAACAGCATCCCTCTTCCCATCAGAACTGCCCCCTCCATCGACTCCTTTAAGTCCAAGCTCAAAACCTATTTCTACTCCCTAGCGTTTGAGGCTCATTGAGGAGGCGCTGTGAACTGTTTTGTATGTGCTGTTATGTTTGTGTGCTACTGTATGTTTCATTTTATTTCGGAGTCACGTGAGTGACTACGTGAAGACCCCGTCCAGCACGCATGCGCGACATTAGCGTTCACGCAGTGCACCCGCGACGAACGGGAGTTCAAGGTGCTCCCGCTACAAACTAAAAAGTCGGGCCGACAGGTAAGTCTACCGTGGCCGTGAGTATTTTCTCTGGTCTGCTTTAGGTACACAAGATGAGCAAGACCAGAGGAAAGAAATTTCAGCTTGCCCCCGTTCGTCTTCCGTTGAGGAACGTTCTTTGGAGGGGGGGCAAGAGGCGGCAGCAACTACCGAGCCGAGCCCAGCACCGCTAGTGCAGCCTGAGCAGCGAGCTGGAGGTACCTGCAGCCAGAACCGGGCGGTAGTGTCCGACGTTTCGGATGAAGATGCCACACCGCTACACAGCGGCACTGGCAGCCGCCTAAAGCCAAACGGCTTATGGAGCAAATGCTCCAGCGAGATCTGCTGAGAGAGCAGCAGCAGACTCGCCAAGGGAGGGCCCAGAGCGCCCAGGCACTCCCGCAGTGCCCTTTGTGGCACTGGCCATTGCCTCACCTTCTTTTGAAGGCAGCATTGGCGACCAGGTCTGGGCTGGTCAACAAGATGGGTTCTTGGCTGAAGATCTCCGGAGTACGCAGGGTGTACAGGATCAGGAAGAGCTGCTGGGTGTGGTCAACCGCTACGTGGTCATTCCACGAGGGGGTCGGCTTTTAGAGCCAAAAACTTGCAGCCAGCATTGACCACCTGTCCTCAAAACCCCTACAAGAACGGGTGGTCAATGAGGCCCTTTGAGCTATATACAGCCCCAGAAAATTGTACATCATTGCATGTACCAGCTGTAAACAGCCAAATTTGGGGACATCTGGGGCAGAACATCAGGAACCTGGAGTTGAAGCTCCAGAAAATCATATGCTCGGTCCATTGATGGTGTGGACATCTCCACAAATCAGCAAGATACATTAGCTCTGCTGTGCACCACTCAATATGAGATCATCAAGCCTGCCCTCAACCCTAAGTTTGCAGGCTTGCAAAACACCGGGTTCAGAACCTCCAATTCTGCTTTTTGTAAAGGACCTTCCAAAAAAGGTGAAAGACCTAGAGGAAGAGTCCAAGACCTTTGGTCTCGTGAGGGCAGGTTTAGGACCGAGCAGACCCAACAAACCCAGGCGGCAGTACCCCACGGCGTCCACCAGTCGTCGACCACCATATGGGACTGGTGAAAGCTCGGGGCCCGCAACCATTCCCCGTAAGCCTTTTTTAGGCCAGGGCCCAGAGCGGACCCCATGGAAAATGTGCCACCCCCAACAACATCAACGCCAACAGCAGGCCTCTACAGCCCAGCAGACACCTCATCGTCCAGCGAAGAGGCAGAAGTAGCACCAGTAACCATGGAGGTAGGTGGGTCTGGTCCCTCTCAGCATATGACCAGTACGGGCTCTATACTATCAGGGGGGAGATTGCACTGGTTTTTGGATGCATGGGAAACCATCATTAATGACAAGTACATACTAAGCTGCATTCATGGCTATAAAATTGACTTTGTTCATAAAAATATTCCGCCAGTTCAGCTTATACCCCAAAGGGTATTCACCCTCTCACTCAAAGAGAAACAAGAGGGTCAAGCTGAACATGAGGCTACTAGCAAAAGGTGTCATTGAAAGAACAAAACATGAACCTTTGGAATTTGTGTCTAATATTTTCACTAAAACTAAAAAAGATGGTGGATGTCGCATCATCATTGACTTAACTACGTTTAACGAGTCAGTTAACTATACACATTTCAAGATGGAAACTTTTGAAACCGCCAGACTTTTGATTTCTAGAGGGTACTTTCTAGCAGGCATTGATTTAAAAGATGCTTACTACTCAGTACCCATACACAAGGAGCATCGTAAATACTTAAAGTTTATCTGGATGAAACAGCTATGGCAATTTAAAGCCTTACCAAACGTTTGTTTGAAACTTTGGGGTTTGTCATACATCCAGATAAATCCAATTTTACACCGTCCACTACCATGGACTATCTTGGATTTACGATTGATACTGTTCGCATGTTTGTAACTCTGCCGAAGGGGAAAGCATCAGAATTGGCACTATCATGCCACGAACTAATGAATAAACGTCAGCCAACCATACGGCAGGTAGCTAGAGTTTGGTAAAATGGTAGCAGCTTTTCCAGCTGTACAATTTGGACCTTTGCACTACCAAAAATTTACAAAGAGCAAAAGTGCACGCACTAAAGCAAAACTCAGGTCACTTTGACCGAGCCATGTATTTAACTGCTGAATCCATTCCAGAGTTACAATGGTGGACAAGGAACATTAGGCTCAGTTCCAGTCCCATAATAATAACCAACCCAGTATTAACCATGCAAACGGATGCCAGTGCTTTGGGCTGGGGAGCAACTAACATGCAATCCAGCACAGGGGGCAGATGGACTAATTCTAAATCATCTTGCCTACAGACACGGGGTATCAACTATTTAGAAATGTTGGGTGCGTTTTATGGTTTAAAAGCATATTCATCTAATACGCATCATGCACATGTCCGGTTGCAATTAGATAATACCACGGTGGTGGCTTATATCAAACACATGGGTGGTGTAAAGTCGATATCGTGTGACAAATTGGTCAACCTAATCTGGCAATGGTGTGTCGAAAGACATACTTGGTTATCAGCAACTTACCTACCAGGTAAGCAAAATACAGTGGCAGACACCAGGTCACGCAAATTTAACGATAACATCGAATGGATGTTAAATCCCAAAGTATTTGCCGAAATTACAAAGCAATATGGCACACCAGATATCGACCTATTTGCATCCAGGCTGAATCACCAGGTACCAACATATGTCGCTTGGGAACCAGACCCTGAGGCAGCAGCAGTTGATGCATTCACGCTGCATTGGGGGAAAATGTTCTTTTATGCTTTTCCTCCCTTCTGCCTCATCAGTCGGCTGTCACGCAAGATTCAATTGGATTCCGCTTCAGGAATCTTGATAACACCCGACTGGCCTACACAGCCATGGTTCCCAGTGGCCCTCGACATGGCTGTCGAAACACCGTTGGAATTCCCCAGCAGTCCGGAATTATTAATCCACCCAGTGTCAGGCATTAGTCACCCGTGCCATGACAGAGTCAATCTCCTGGCTTGCAGATTCTAAAAAGACCTCTACTGGGCCTGGGACTGTCTGAGGACGCCATCAACATGATGACCGCATCCCACCGGGAGTCCACCAGGAGACAATACCTGACCAACATAAGGAAATGGGAACGGTATTGCTCCAAAACAGGAACTACCTACACTACAGCGACAGCCACCAGTGTTGTGGAGTTCCTGGTTGGATTACATCGGGAAGGACTCAGCTACAGCGCCATAAATACAGCCAGGAGTGCGTTGTCAGCTTATTTGGTTCCAGCAGCAGGACAACTGACTTTGGGGTCCCATCCATTAGTGGTAAAAATCATGAGGTGCATTTTTTAACACCAATTCCCCCAGACCAAGGTACACTCAGATCTGGGATGTCAGCATTGTGCTGACGTACCTTAGGGGATGGCCACCGCCCAGGGCACTCACGCTGGAACAACTTACACTGAAATCAGTCATGCTCATGGCACCAGTGTCAGCTCAAAGGGTACAGTCCCTCCACCTTCTGAGGCTGGACAGCATGACAGAGTCATTGGACTGTTTCACATTCCATATTCAGGGACTGGTCAAACAAACTAGACCAGGTACCACGCCTCCAGTCATGGAGTTCTGGGCATATTCATCTGACCCACGGCTGTGTGCCAAGACCCATCTCGCCAATTACATAGACACAACATACAACTTAAGAGGGAGAGAAAAAGCCTTATGGATAAGCCACAAGAAGCCTCATGGTCAGGTGACGAGCCAAACCATTTCAAGGTGGCTCAAGCAGGTGCTTAAGTCCGCAGGAGTGAATACTAATGTTTACAAATCTCACTCCACCAGGGCTGCATCTACGTCGGCGGCTAGTCGAATGGACGTGCCTATCGACCATATTCTGGCCAGAGCAGGATGGTCCTCGGAAAGAACTTTCCAAAGGTTTTATAATAAACCGCTGGCGCAACCTGCTACATTTGCAGACAGAATTTTAGAGTCTGCAGATAATATTTAATTTGAGCCCTGGGGAGCTCTCTGTTCTTTGTTGTCATTAATAAACCTTTTTTGTTCACAAACAGGGTTCTTGATTGCGATAACATACTTCCTCCCTCTAAGGTCTTCAGACAGTGAGTGAAGCATGAGCTGGTACACGGTTCGGAATCACAGAGCTTTGAAGTCTTCACGTAGTCACTCACGTGACTCCGAAATAAAATAGTAAGATTAAATGAGAACTTACCAGTTCGAAGTTTGATCTGTATTTTATGAGGAGTTACGATGAGGGACTACGTGCCCTCCGCTCCCACCCTCTTTTATACAGATCAACTGGTAATTAAGTTCTTATCCTTTCTTTACTATGTTTATTTCAATCATTGTGTTTTTTCTGTGAATCCACACCGCTGCTTTGAAGAATGTCGCGCATGCGTGCTGGACGGGGTCTTCACGTAGTCCCTCATCGTAACTCCTCATAAAATACAGATCAAACTTCGAACTGGTAAGTTCTCATTTAATCTTACTATTTTTTTCCTTAGTACCTAATCAGATGTACAGCACTTTGGTCAACGTGGGTTGTTTTTAAATGTGCTATACAAATAAAATTGACTTGACTTGACTTGACAGACACTGTTGGCCAAAGAGCTTGTTCCTGTGCCATGCTATACAATGTTAAAGACAGTACCAAGAATGAGATTCACTGTACAACAAAACTGTACGGAAATTCTCTCTGAAGGGAGGCAGTGCTGATGGAGGGCTATGCAGTCGGCTGGTCAGAATTTACGCCTCAACTTGCCTCAAACTAGGCTACACACTACTCCCTTCCATTGTGTACGGGACCTTGCTGTACACCAACTGGCAAGTGCCTTCTTCAGATTTCAACATCTGCTTCAGCATGAATGACAAAACTCTGCCATCACACTCAAGAGGACCCTTGTGTTAAGCCCAGCGTGACTGCACCCTGCCCAGCCCATCCCCTCAATGTAAATGCCACCAACACCACATTTCCTGAATGACTGACACTCACAGCTTTGCGAACCGACCGAAACACAAGCTGTGGAAAGGAAGAAACCATGCAACATTACATCTGCTGGCTAGCGACATTATTTTTACGCCAAAATCATTCTCTCCCTTACCGATTCTCCAAGGACGAATAAATGGTATTGATCCCAGGTGAGTATTTGAGAGTGAAAGCTGCTCTGGAAATGATCGAGGAGCTCGAACCCCAGCCGTGATGTTATTGCTGCTTTCATACGCTGAAAGGCTACTACAGAAAAGGGAACAATGAAATAAGCACAGTTCCGCAACAATCACCACCTCCCTCACATTTGACTAAATATCTATTGACACAGAATGGAATTCTGCAGCCACTCAGATGAGGGAGCTTGTGCAGATTCTCAGGTGTGGTCAGCATCAAATGCAGAGGGAAGCTCCCTCCACACGGCCCAGTCCCATCTGGTTAGGCGGCATTTGGGTCAGGTGTCCTGGGCAAGGAAGAGGGCGAATCCTCCCCCAGCTCATCTGAGGCCTGTAGAGGGTGGGTCGTCAAACGCCAATGTTCAGGAGGTGCCCACCACAGGAACAATCTACATCACACCTCAACATCTTCCCCCTGTCCCTGGCACCAGGAGACGGTGGAGTAGGCCCTCTCTGCCTCAGGACCTGGGTCTGGCTGAAACTCTGGGCACAGAGGGTTCCTGACCTGCTGCTGCTGATGGGCCGCAGATGAGCTGGGGAAGGATTCCTCCACAGATGATCCACGAGGTGGGACCACTGGCACGGCCAGGGCATGTGGTGCAGTGTGGGTGGGCCAGGGTAACGGGTAAAGTGTGGGGTGGCCAGGGCATGTGGTGCAGTGCGGGTGGGCTGGGGCATGTGGTGCAGTGCGGGTGGGCCGGGGTAACTGGTGCAGTGCGGGTGGGCTGGGGCATGTGGTGCAGTGCAGGTGGGCCGGGGCATGTGGTGCAGTGCGGGTGGGCCGGGGCATGTGGTGCAGTGCGGGTGGGCCGGGGCATGCGGTGCAGTGGGGGTGGGCCGGGGCATGCGGTGCAGTGCGGGTGGGCCGGGGCATGTGGTGCAGTGCGGGTGGGCCGGGGCATGTGGTGCAGTGCGGGTGGGCCTGGCCAGAGCATGTGGTGCAGTGTGGGTGGGCCGGGGCATGTGGTGCAGTGCGGGTGAGCCGGGGTAACTGGTGCAGTGTGGGTGGGCCGGGACATGTGGTGCAGTGCGGGTGGGCCGGGGCATGTGGTGCAGTGCGGGTGGGCTGGGCCAGGGCATGTGGTGCAGCGCGGGTGGGCCGGGGCATGTGGTGCAGTGGGGGTGGGCTGGGGCATGTGGTGCAGTGCGGGTGGGCTGGGGCATGTGGTGCAGTGCGGGTTTGGCCGGGGCATGTGGTGCAGTGCGGGTGGGCCGGGCCAGAGCATGTGGTGCAGTGCGAGTGGGCCGGGGTAACTGGTGCAGTGCGGGTGGGCCAGGGCATGTGGTGCAGTGCGGGTGGGCCGGGGTAACTGGTGCAGTGCGGGTGGGCCGGGGCATGTGGTGCAGTGCGGGTGGGCCGGGGTAACTGGTGCAGTGCGGGTGGGGGTGGGCTGGGACATGTGGTGCAGTGCGGCTAGGCCAGGGCATGTGGTGCAGTGCGGGTGGGCCGGGGTAACTGGTGCAGTGCGGGTGGGCCGGGGCATGTGGTGCAGTACGGGTGGGCCGGGGTAACTGGTGCAGTGTGGGGTGGCCGGGCCGGGGCATATGGTGCAGTGCGGGTGGGCCGGGGCATGTGGTGCAGTGCGGGTGGGCCGGGGTAACTGGTGCAGTGCGGGGGGCCGGGCCATGTGGTGGTGCGGGTGGGCCGGGGCATGTGGTGGTGTGGGGCGGGCGAGGCAGGTCGGCCACGGGGAAGGGGGGAACGTGAATGTAGTAGTGTGAATGTGGAATGTTGCAATTTCAGGTAACACACACCCCTCATGTGGCCCCACACATGTATCCCTCTACCTCGTGTTCCTTCTCCCTTTGTTCATCTTCCCACCCTGTCCCCTCACCCGACTTCATCCATCCATCATCCCCTCCCCAGCTGGTTCCACCTGCCGCACACCAGTCTCTGCCCCTCCCCTTTAATACCGCGATATATAGGTCCTCCCAGTTTACTTCATAGGATTCTTCCTACACAGTTCATATGCACCAATCTGAACTGTTCTACTTCTGCTACTCTTCTCATATCCTCCCACCTGCCAACCATCCATGTCAACTTTGAACTTGGGGGAAATATGCCAGCAATAATAAAATCAAAGCGTCATCCTTTTTCATTCTGTGATACCTACTTGGCTTTAGAGCAGTTTTGGTTTAGGTTGGTGTATCCATAGATGAACGCACCAGAAGATTCATCCTCATCTGCAGGACATAAGTTCCAAGAGTAAAATTTAGTGGAAAAGTGAACAGAAAAGTTCAAAGCTTCTACATAAGGTGCACCATGAACAGAGGCACCTTGATCAACACAGGGGGAAAGGTACAAATCAGGAGCAGCATAAGGCTACTTTCCCTCCAAAGAGTGCTCTACCTTTCTACAAGATCAACCATATTCTCCCTCCCCTGACTCACCTTTCACCAGCTCTTATCCAGAATGCCTATTTCTTTGTATTCCTCTGGTCGCGGCAGAAGGTCCTGGCAAGCCGCGCCCATTCTCCGCCAGTAGGCCTGGCCCGCCTGCCGTGGAACCCGGAGATGGAAGTCACTCAGCCCAGACCCTGCTTGCCCCGTAGAATGGGAACCAGAGAGGAGCTGGGAGTTAGCGAGTGGCGGACACTGGACAAGGGATGGTAGGAAGAACCAGTCTTACACTCCATGCCTTCAAATCGGCTACGAGAGACATCCCCGGGGCAGAAGGGGTGAAGATGGCCCAGCAAGGAGAAGCACAATGGTTCATGGGACGACCGGATGGAGGCAACAGCTGCAACAGGTCTTTATGGCTAGTTCCAGTTGGGACTCCGAAATGGCACCAAAACGTGGCAACTATTGCATATGTGCGCTGTTTCTATGCATTATGTGCTTAACTGGGGATTGTACTCGTGTATTGCAATAATGTTACTGATCGGTACACAAATACGAATCTCACTGTACCTTGCTACAAGTGATAATAAAGGAACCATTGAACATTCAGACCACTGTACTTTGAGGGAGTGTTTCTTTCTCACAATGCTCCATGAGAGAAATGCTCCTCATCATAAAACACATTATCGCTGTCCTGAACTGATTCCCTATGAGGTGAGAGGGTGAAAGTTTAATGCAGATGTGGTGGCAAGTCCTTTTTTACACAGTGGTGGGGACGTGGAACACATTGCCTGGGGTGGTGATGGCGGCAGATACGATAGTGGCATTTAAGAAACTTTGAGATAGGCACATGGTATGCAGGGAATAGAGTGATATGGATCATGTTGAGGCAGATGAGATCAGTTTAATCTGGTGTCATGTTCAGCACAAACATTGTGGGCCTAAAGGCCTGCTCGGTGCTTACTCCTTTCCTGTACCTTAGGCATGACCACCCCACTGCAACTCCTATCTATGAAGCTCCCATTCTCCCAGACGATCCTCAGGTCATCCAGCCACAGTTTCAGTTCTGTAAGGAGTTGCAGCTGGACACAATTCCCACAGGAGCAGTCAGGATATTGAGTATAGAAGTTAAGATGTTATGTTACAGTTGTACATCATGTTGGTGAGGCCACATTTTAAGTATTATGTACAGTTTTGGACATGCTGTCTACTCTAGTTTATTTTGTAAAACCTCGTGGCCCACCGAGTTTTATGCTGACCACGGTATTACTAGTGATACTCCATGCACTAGTAATAGCCGACAAACTAGGGAATTTTTACCAAAGCCTGTATGGAATGTGGGCAGAAACTGGAGCAGCTGGTCCCCTGCTGTAGGATAAGGTTGTACAGGCTAGGATTTTATTCCTTATCAGCACAGGATGCTGAGAAATTATGTTATGAAGGTGTATAAAATCAGGAAGGGAATAGATACGGAGAATGCAGTCTCTTACGAGGGCAGAGGAATCAATAACCAGAGGACTTCAGTTTAAGGTGAGATATAATAAGCAGCCGAGGGGCACATTTTTCACAGTGCAATGGGCATACGGAACGAGCTGCCAGAGGAGGTAGTTGAGGCAGGTACAACAACATCATTCAGACACTTGGACAGATACACGAATAGAATGGTTTAGAGGGATATTGGTCCAACGCTGGCAAACGGGACTAGCTTAGATGGGGCATCTTAGGTGAGCATGAACATTGGCTCAAAGGGACGGCTTCCTTGCTGTATGACTGAGTTAATTAGAACATAACGGTACAGCACACTTACAGAACATAACGGTACAGCCTTGCCTCACTCTCCCATTTAACTTTCTCCTCACACTTTATACTGTGCCCTCTAGTGTTAGACATATTCACTCTGGAATAAAGGTTCGAACTGTGTATCTAGTTTTCTGACAATTTTATATATTTCTATCAAGTCTGCACTCAACCTGCGACTTTCCAGAGAAAACAATGTTCAACAATGTCCAACCTCTCCCTGCAGGTGCAACCCTCTAATCCAGACCACATTCTGGCAAACCACCTTTGCACCCTTTCCAAAGCTTCCACATCTTTCCCGTAATGGATGAGCAGAACTGCAAATACTCCAAATGCGGCCTAACCAAAGTCCTATAGAGCTGCATCCTGACTTCCTGAATCTTATACTCAATGCCCCTAGCAATGAAAGTAAGTGTAGCAAATGCCTTCTTTACCACCCTATCTAGTGTTGCCACCAAAAGTGACTTATACTTGGATTCCAAGATCCCTTGGCACATCAACGCTGCTAAGGGTCTTGCCATGAGCCGTATAGTCTCCCTCTACCCTGCAACAGTAGAGGTGCTGCCTTACAGCGCTAGAGAGCCAGGTTCGATCCTGACTATGGGTGCTGTCTGTACGGAGTTTGTACATTCTCCCTGTGACCGCGTGGGTTTTCCCTGGGTGCTCCAGTTTCCTACCACACTATAAAGATTAATAGGCTTATAGGTTATAGGATGTAGGTTAATAGGCTTGGTAAAATTGTAAATTGTCCCGTGTGTGTGTGTGTGTGTGTGTGTGTAGGATAGTGTTCATGTACGGGGATCGCTGGACAGCACGGATTCGGTGGGCCAAAGGGCCTGTTTCAACACTATTTCTAAATTAAACCCATCTGCCATATATGCAGTTGATCGAAATCCCAATGTATCTTCTGACAACCTTCCTCACCGTCTGCAGCTCCTCCAATTTTAGTGTTGTCAGAAAACATACTCACCAACCCATCTACATTCATGTCTAGGTCATTTACATCACAAACAGCAGAGATCCCAGCATTGAGGACAGCTAATGTTATCCCACTTTTCAAGAGTGGAGCGAGAGAGAAAACGGGGAAATATCGACCAGTTAGCCTGGTGGGGAAGATGCTGGGGTCAATTATTAAAGAGGTAATAACAGCGCATTTGGTTAGCGGTAAGAGGATTGGTCCAAGTCAGCATGGATTTATGAAGGGGAAATCCTGCTTGACTAATCTTCTGGAATTTTTTGAGAATGTGACAAGTAAAATGGATAAAGGAGAGCCTGTGTAGGTAATGCGTCTAGACTGTCAGAAAGCCTTTGATAAGGTCCCACACGGGAGGTTGGTGTGCAAAATTAGAGCATATGGTATTGGGGGTAGGGTATTGGCATGGATAGAGAATTGGTTGACAGACAGGAAGCAAAAAGTAGGAATAAAGGGGTCCTTTTCAGAATGGCAGGCAGTGGAGTGCTGCAAGGCTCGGTGCTGGGGCCGTAACTATTTACAATATATTAATGATTTGGATGATGAAATTAGAAGTAACACTAGCAAGTTTGCAGATGACACAAAGCTGGGCGGCATTGTGAACTGCGAAGAGAATGTTAGGAGTTTGCAGGTTGACTTGGACTGGTTGAGTGAGTGGGCAGATGCATGGCAGATGCAGTATAATGTAGATAAATGTGCCACTTTGGCAGCAAAAATAAGGAGGCGGATTATTATCTCACTGGTGTCAGGTTAGGTAAAGGGGAAGTGCAACGAGACCTTGGTATCCTTGTACACCAGTCACTGAAAGTAAGCGTGCAGGTACAGCAGGCAGTGAAAAAAGCTAATGGCATATTGGCCTACATAATGAGAGGATTTGAGTATGGGAGCAAAGAAGTCCTTCTGCAGTTGTATAGGGCCCTGGTGAGACCACATCTGGAGCATCGTGTGCAGTTTTGGTCTCCTAATTTGAGGATGGATGTCCTTGCTATTAAGGCAGTGCAGCGTAGGTTCACAAGGTTAATCCCTGGGATGGAGGGACTGTCATATGAGGAAAGATTGGAAAGACTATTCACTGCAGTTTAGAAGGATGAGAGGGGATCTTATAGAAACGTATAAAATTATAAAAGGACTAGACAAGCTGGATGCAGGAAAAATGTTCCCAATGTTGGGGGAGTCCAGAACCAGGGGACACAGTCTAAGAATAAAGGGGAGGCCATTTAAAACTGAGGCGAGAAGAAACTTTTTCACTTGGAGAGTTGTGAATTTGTGGAATTCTCAGCCACATAAGGCCAATTCACTGGATGAATTTAAAAGAGAGTTAGATAGAGCTCTACGGGCTAGTGGAATCAAGGGATATGGGGAGAAGGCAGGCACAGGTTACTGATGGTGGATGATCAGCCATAATCACAATGAATCACAATGGGCGGCACGGTAGCGCAGCGGTAGAGTTGCTGCTTTACAGCGAATGCAGCGCCGGAGACTCAGGTTCGATCCTGACTACGGGTGCTGCACTGTAAGGAGTTTTGTACGTTCTCCCCGTGACCTGCGTGGGTTTTCTCCGAGATCTTCGGTTTCCTCCCACACTCCAAAGACGTACAGGTATGTAGGTTAATTGGCTGGGTAAATGTAAAAATTGTCCCTAGTGGGTGTAGGATAGTGTTAATGTGCGGGGATCACTGGGCGGCACGGACTTGGAGGGCCGAAAAGGCCTGTTTCCGGCTGTATATATATGATATGATATATGATATGAATGGCGGTGCTGGCTCAAAGGGCCAATTGGCCTCCTCCTGCACCTATTTTCTATGTTTGTATGATGCACAGACCTCCACCAGACTACCTCCCACCACAACATTCCATGTGGCTAATTCTTCCATGAATAAGCCAGATCTGAATGCATGCGGCGAGTCATCGTAAATCCTGTACATCTTGACCTTCTGGATCAGTCTACCATGACAGACCTTATTAAACGCCCTACTAACAACATCCACTGCCCTACCTTCATCAATTGCCTTCATCCCTAGAAAATTCAAATGAAATTAGTGAGACATGACCTGCAGGGGGGTGGGATCTCGTGCAGGACAGAGGCACAAGAGAGGCTAGAAGTTGGTATGGAGGGTGGTGGGAAAGGCAAAAAGCCAGAGAGCGAGGAAGGAGGGTTGGTTTAAACTGCACGTATTTTAATGCAAGGGGCTTGACTGGTAAGGCAGATGAGCTTAAGGCGTGGATAGGACGAAACCTAGTTAAGGGAGGGGCAGGACTGGCAGCTCAATGTACAGGAGCTTCAGGAGAGACAAGGATCAATAAAAAAGAGGAGGAGTTGCATTGATCGTTAAGGAGGATGTCACGGCTGTGTTTGGAAGTGACATTATGGACGGTTCGTCTGGTGAGCCTATATAGGTGGAGCTGAGGAACAAGAAAGAAATGATCACCTTGTTGGGGGTGTACTACAGACCCCCAAATAGTCAATGGGAATTAGAAGAGCAAATCTGCCGGGAGATTGCTGACAGCTGCAGGTCAAATAAGGTTGTTATAGTAGGGGATTTCAACTTTCCCAACATAGACTGGGAAAATCATAGCGTGAAGGGTTTAGATGGGGTGCAATTCCTCAAGTGTTCAGGAAAGTTTTCTTAAACAGTATGTGGTGGCCCCCACACATGAGAGGGAATTTGGGAAAGGCAAGTTAATGAAATGTGTGTGGAGGAACCTCTTGGGACCAGTGACCACAATTCGATTAGGTTTAAGATAGTTATGGATCGGAGAGTTGTCCACGTGTTAAAATGCTCAACTGGGGCAAGGCCAACTTTGAGTGTATGAGAGAAGGTCTTGCTCAAGTTGACTGGAGCAGGTTATTTGAGGGGAAAGGAACATCGGCCAAGTGGGATGGTATTAAAAGTGTACTGAAGAAAGCTCAGGATGTGTATGTCCCCGTTAGAGTGAAAGGCAAAGAAGGCAAACGTAAGGAAGCTTGGCTGACGAGGGAAATTGTGACGTTAGTCAAAAACAAGAAGGATGCATGGGACAGGTATAGGCAGCTGGGATCAAGTGCATCCCTGGAGGAGTTTCAGGAACTAAGGAACAAACTAAAAAAGAAGATCAGAAGGGCAAAAAGCTCTGGCATATAGCTCTGGCAGGTAGCATTAAAGACAATCCCAAAAGATTTTATAAATACATAAGGGGAAAAGGGTAACTAGAGAGAGAGTAGAACCTCTCAGGAATAAAAGAGTAGCGCAGTGGTAGAGTTGCTGCTTTACAGCGAATGCAGCGCCGGAGACTCAGGTTCGATCCTGACTACGGGTGCTGTACTGTAAGGAGTTTGTACGTTCTCCCCGTGACCTGCGTGGGTTTTCTCCGAGATCTTCGGTTTCCTCCCACACTCCAAAGACGTACAGGTATGTAGGTTAATTGACTGGGTATATGTAAAAATTGTCCCTAGTGTGTGTAGGATAGTGTTAGTGTGCGGGGATCACTGGGCGGTGCGGACTTGGTGGGCCGAAAAGGCCTGTTTCCGCGCTGTATCTGAAATATGAAAAATAAATAAATATAGTCACATCCATGTGGAGCCCCAGGAGATGGGCAAGGTCCTCAATGAGTATTTTCTGCTGTATTTACCAAGGAGAAAGACAGTAAGACGGAGGAAATTGGAGCAGTCATTGAGGTGTCATGAGAGCAGTCAGGGTTAGCGTTGAGGAAGTACTGAAGGTACCGTCGTGTTTGAAGGTAGACAAATCTCTGGTGCCTGATCAGATATATCCGAGGACATTGCGGGAAACTAGAGAGGAAATTGCGGGAGCCCTGGTTGAAATTTATGAGTCGTCCTTAAATACAGGAGAGGTGCAAATTGGCTCCATGGAAGGAAGCAGAGGGTGATGGTGGAAGGTTGCTTCCCAGAATGGAGGCCTGTGACTAGTGGTGTGCCACAATGTTCGGTGCTGGGCCCGTTACTGTTTGTCATCTACATCAATGATTTGGATGAGAACATACGTGGCAAGATTAGCAAATTTGCTGATGATACAAAGGTTTGTAGTTTTACAGATAGAGGGTGTGAGCTACAGGGAGAGGTTAAGTAGGGTGGGTCTCTATTTCACGGAGGATGAGGGGAGATCTTATAGAGGTATACAAAATTATGAGGAATAGATCGGGTAGATGCACAGTCTTTTACCCAGAGTAGAGGAATCGAGGACCAGAGGACATAGGTTCAAGGTGAAGGGGAAAAGATTTAATAGGAATCCAGGAGGTAACTTTTTCACACAAAGGGTGGTGGGTGTATGGAACAAGCTGCCAGAGGAGGTAGTTGAGGCTGGAACTATCCCATTGTTTAAGAAACAGTTGGACAGGTACATGGATAGGACAGGTTTGGAGGGTTATGGACCAAGCGCAGGCAAGTGGGATTAGGGTAGCTGGGACATTGTTGGCCGGTGTATGCGAGTTGGGCCGAAGGGCCTTTTTTACACACTGTATCACTATGTACAAAGCCTTGCTGGCTATCCCTAATTAGACCATTCTCTTCCAAAGGGGAGTATATCCTTTCCTGAAGAATTCTCTCCAACAGTTTCCATACCGCTGACATGGTATTTTGGTCACTTGCCTATAGTTCACCGGTTCCTCTCTACTTCCTTTCTTAAACAAATGAACAACATCAGCCATCTCCAGTTCTCCGAGACAATGCCTGAGGCTACAGAAGAAACAAAGATCCAAGAAAAAAAACAAACATGCCCCATCTACCCACCTCGCCACGTCAGGCTTTATTCCTTGGTGCGCAGGAGGCTGTGGGATAATTTTATAGAGGTAGATATAATCATGAGAGAAACAGAATGGAGTATTTTACACCGTGAGGGAATCAAGAATCAGATATCATGGCTTTAACGCTAGTGGGCAAAGATTTAATAGGAACCCGAGGGGCACCTTTGTCATTCATAGAGTGGTAGGTATATGAAACGGGCTGCCCTAAGAGGGAGTTGAGGCAGGTAATTTTGAAATATTTTAAGAACATTTGGACATATACCGTGCCCTCCATCATGTTTGGGACAAAGACCCATCATTTATTTAGTTGCCTCTGTACTCCACAATTTGAGATTTGTAATAGAAAAAAATCACATGTGGTTAAAGTTCGCATTGACAGATTTTATTAAAGGCCATTTTTTAACATTTTGGTTTAACCATGTAGAAATTACAGCGATGTTTATACATAGTTCCCCCATTTCAGGGCACCATAATGTTTGGGACACAGCAATGTCATGTAAATGAAAGTAGTCATGTTTAGTATTTTGTTGCATTTCCTTTGCATGCAATGATTGCTTGAAGTCTGCGATTCATGGACATCACCAGTTGCTGGGTGTCTTCTCTGGTGATGCTCTGCCAGGCCTGTATTGCAGCCATCTTTAGCTTATGTTATGGGGGCTAGTCCCCTTCAGCATATAAAAGGCATGCTCAATTGGGTTCAGATCGGGTGATTGACTTAATCACTCAAGAATTTACCCCCATTTTTAGCTTTGAAAAACTCTTTTGTTGCTTTAGCACTATGTTTTGGAATCATTGTCTTGCTGTTGAATGAACCGCTGGCCAATGAGTTGTGAGGCATTTATTTGAACTTGAACACTTACAGAATTCATTATGCTGCTACTATCAGCAGTTGTATCATCAATGAAGATAAATGAGCCAGTACCTTCAGCAGCCATACATGCCCAGGCCATAACACCCCCACCACCATGTTTCACTGATGAGGTGGTATGCTTTGGATTTTGGGCAGTTCCTTCTCTCCTTCGTACTTTGCTCTTGCCATCACTCTGATATAAGTTCATCTTTATCTCATCTGTCTACAAGACCTTTTTCCAGAACTGTGGTTGCTCTTTTAAGTACTTATTGGCAAACTGTTACCTGACCATCCTATTTTTGCAGCTACCAGTGGTTTGCATTTTGCAGTGTAGCCTCTGTATTTCTGTTCATGAAGTCTTCCGCGGACAGTGATCATTGACAAATCCATACCTGACTCCTGAAGAGTGTGTCTGATCTGTCGGACAGATTTGTGGGGATTTTTCTTTATTATAGAGAGAATTCTTCTGTCATCAGCTTGGCCCGCCAGCCCCTTTGCGATTAGTAAGCTTACCAGTGCTCTCTTTCTTCTAAATGATGTGCCAAACAGTTGATTTTGGTTAGCCTAAGTATTTGGCTGATGTCTCTGACAGTTTTATTCTTGTTTCTCAGTCTCGTAATGGCTTCTTTGACTTTCATTGGCACAACTTTGGTCCCCATGTTGATAAACAGCAATAAAAGTTTCCAAAGGTGATGGAAAGACTGTAGGAAAGACTGGGTGGAGAGCTCTCTTATACCCGCATTAAGGAGGCAATTAAATACACCTGAGCAATTACAAACGCCTGTGAAACTATGTGTCCCAAACATTATGGTGCCGTGAAATGGGGGGTCTATGTATAAACACTGCTGTAATTTCTACATGGTGAAACCAAAATGTATAAAAATGGCCTTTAATAAAATCTGACAACGTGCGCTTTAACCACATGTGATTTTTTCTATTACAAATCTCAAATTATAGAGTACAGAGACAAATAAATAAATGACGGGTCTTTGTTTCAAACATTATGGAGGACACTGTACGTAGATAGGAAAGCTTTAGAGTGATATGGGCCAAAGGTTAGTTGGTGGGACCAGCATAGATGGGTATCTTCTTTAGCATAGACAGGTTAGGTTGACGGGTCTGTTTCTGTAATGTATGACTGTGACTGTATAAGTTGAGATAAGGAAAATGGAAGTGTACTGAGCACTGACCTGTCTCCCAGTCTTCCTCAGGGGCTGGACATTGCCATGTGCTTTGTGGGATATCACAAGACTTTCTTTGGGCGTTGTAAACTACGGAATGAGAAAAACAATTACCACAACGTGTACATCATGAATGTGCCAATTTCAAGAACAAAACAGCCTGATATTGAAACACCCCAGCATTTGAAATACTCCTGATCCATAGCGAGCACCCTGCTTTACACAAAGAGGATCCAAACCAATAGCCCAGGAGCTTTTCAGGGAATGATTGCAGACAATGCCAGCAGTCCATGCACCCCAAAAAGCATTCAGTCTCCAAGCAGACCCAATGTGGCACATTCACAAAGGTGCATATCCTGAAGAGCATTCTGATCTCTGTGCCTCTGCAAGTGCACACACCTGCCAAACAACCACTCCGCCGACTGGAACGTGCCCCACTGGGCCCCACAGGCCTTCCAGGGGACTGTGGGGAAGCCGGACGGCAAAGCTTGTCTGGGCCTGGCAGTACTGCTGCCTCACAGAAGCGGGAGCCTCGGCGGTGGTGGAGCCTCGTGATCAACCCGCGATCAACGGTTGATGAGCGTGAAGGGGGGGAGAGGAAGACAATGGAGGACCCGGTGTAGGGGACCGCCGTGAAGTCCAATGAAGGACCTGGTGTGGTATGACTGCCGTGAAGAACAATGGAGGACCCGGCGTAGTGGACCGCCGTAAAGAACAATGAAGGACCTGGTGTGGGATGACCGCCGTGAAGAACAATGGAGGACCCGGTGTAGGGGACCGCCGTATCGAACAATGGAGGACCCGTTGTGGGATGACCGCCATGAGGGACGGTGGGAGAATAAAGGGGGACCCGGTGTGGGGGAGCACTCTAGTTTTAGAATCCTCTGCCCAGGGGATAAGCCTGCGTTCGTTTGTTCGTTTGTTTCGGTCAAGGCACTGTGCACACAGCAGGCAGCCAACAGTTGCTTGTCTTTTTCTTTTTTTTAAACTTTTAATTTAATTTTAATTTCAAGTTTTTGTAAAGAACAATGAAGGACCTGGTGTGTGTTATGGCTGTTGGCAGACCAATTACCCTCCGGGGATGAATAAAGTTCTATCATATATATATATATATATATATACACATATATACATATGAAAATTATTAAATATAAACATGATATTACATATATAAATAAATAAAACAAATGTATAATTTAGTTGGGTTCTATATATATAACCACACACAATGTATGTGTGCGTGTGTGTATTAATTGCAATGGCATATTGGGACATACGACAATAAAACATTCTTGACTCTTGAACCCAACTAAATTTTCATTACAGGTACAAGGATAGGATGGAAAGGTGTTTCAGGTTGTGACTCTGCATTGAGCAGAGTCATGCAGGTAATGTGCCCCCACAGCCTGATCTGCCAAGTTCTCCAGCAGTTTTTTTTTAAACATCTAGTTGTAATTTTTCTATGGGACTAACTTATCTTGGTCAGTGTGAACGAGTAGGACCAAAGGGCCTCTATCACTTGGCTTGCATGATCTTTATTTAAACTCCCCATTAGTATGCCATAGAACAGTACAACGCAAGAACAAGCCCTTCACCAAAAATGTCTGCACTGAACATGATGTCAACACCAACTCTAATCTGCCCACATATAATCCATACCCCTCCATCTTTATGTGCTGACGCAAAAGCCTCTTTAAGGCCACTATTGTATCGGCCTTCACCACCGATTGGTGTATTCCAGACACCCACCACCCAATATATAAAAATGATCCACACATCATTAAACTTTGACCATCTCCAGGGTAGCTTGTAGCCCCTTGTAGCTAATACCCCCCTAATCCAAGCATCATCCTGGTAAACTCTCTCCAAAGCATCTACAACTTTGTTGTAATGGGGCAATCAGAATTTAGAACAATACTCCAAAAGCTATGTAGAATGTCAATACTTTACTTACCAAACTCGTCCTCGATTACCTTCTTGTCCACACAGTTTGTGATGTGGTGCTTCATTTCCGCTTTTGGGATCCAGTGTCTTGCATTGAAAGGACAGGACTCTAAATTCCGAGCTTTGTCAGGGAAATTCTTGTAAAGTCACAGTAAAAAGTATAAATTTGAATTGGACCCTATTTATCTGTGTGCAAATACTGCACCCACATACACTCTCTCTGTACACCTTTTGGTTCACTATTTTATCTAAAAAATTTAATTAAAATACCATATCTAAAATTTAAAAAATGATGTTGCCCATGGCAGATTGAAATCCTGGTCAAGTAATATGACATTCAAACACTGAAGGCAGCAAATAAGTTAACATGTTATTAAACACCTCTAACTACTACACAGGAATAGGACAAGCAATTCAACTGACAGATGTCCGAAGATTTATTCAAAGAGGGAGGTTTCAGAATGAAAGAGGTATTGATGAATTTATCATCTATCTGAACATTTTAACCCCCCCTCCCATACCAATCGTTCTGTCCACACGCAAACTAGAGGAACAGCACCTCATATTCCTCTTGGGTAGCTTACAGCCTGACAGTATGAACATGGAATTCTCCAACTTCAGGTAACAACCAACTGCCCCCTCACTTTCCCCCATCTCTCTTACCTCTGCACCACCTGGATATGCACCCAGTTTCTCCAGATATGCTGTCTAACCCACTGAGTTACTCCAGCATTTGTGTCTATCTTTAGACAAGACCTTAACCTGGTTAGCAATGCTAATCACTTCTTAAAGATCAACTGAAATAGCAAATTTACCCAAATGGACACAACACGTTATTCTCAAATTGGCAAAGTATTGTGAATAGATACAAAGTGTTGGAGTAACTCAGCGGGACAGACTTCATCTCTGGATAGAAGGAATGGGTGACGTTTCGGGCCGAGACTTTTCTTCACACTGTTGTGCCTGCCTCAACTACTTCCTCTGGAAACGTGGAAACCGGCCCAAAATGTCCCGGTAACACTAATCCCACTTGCCCGAATTTCGTCCATATCCCTCCAAACCTGAATTATCCATGTACCTGCATAAATGTTTCTTAAACGTTGGGATAGTCCCAGCCTCAACTACCTCCTCTGGCAGCTTGTTCCATACACCCACCACCCTTTGTGTGAAAAGGTTACTATTAAATCTTTTCCCCTTCGTCAATAGTCATTTATTTGTCACATACACATAAATGTGCAGTGAAATGAAAAATTACTCGCAGTTCAACAATAAGACCAATAAGAATAATCAATAAAAATGCAATAACACATACAATCATAAACTAACACCAAACAAAAGAAACATCCATCACAGTGAGTCTCCTCCAGTCACCTCCTCACTGTGATGGAAGGCCAGAATAGTGATTCCGTGTGGAAACAGGCCATTTGGCACAACCTGTCCATACCGGCCAACATTTCCAGCTACATTAGTCCCACCTGCCTGCGTTCGGTCCATATCCCTCCAAACCTGTCCTATCCATGTACGTGTGTAACTGCTTCTTAAACGTTGGGATAGTCCCAATCTCAACTACCTCCTCTGGAAGCTTGTTCCACACACACACCACCCTGTGTGAAAAATTTACCCCTCAGATTGCTATTAAATCTTTTTTCCTTCACCTACCTATGTCCTCTGGTCCTCAATTCACCTACTCTGGCAAGATACTCTGCATCTACCCGATCTATTCCTCTCCTGATTTTATACACCTCTGCAAGATCACCCCTCATCCTCCTGCGCTCCAGGGAATAGTCACAGCCTATTCAACCTTCCCGATAGCTCAGACCCTCTAGTCCTGGCAACATCCTCGTAAATCTTCTCTGTACCCTTTTCAACTTGACAACATCTTGGCGTGCTGACTTAGAACATCTTTCCCATAACATGGTGCCCAGAACTGAACACAATACTCTAAATGCAGTCTCACCAATGTCTTAGACAACTGCAACATGACCTCACAACTTCTATACTCACTACTCTGACTGATGAAAGTCAATGTGCCAAAAGCCTTTTTGACCACCCTATCTGCCTGTGACTCCACCTTGAAGGAAGCATGCACCAAGATGTTAACAGTAACCTAGCTATGACACTTGATAATGTTGCACCTCTCAAGATCAAGAGGAAAGTATGGGTTAAAACATCTCCATGGTTAAATGTGAGAGAGGGGTAAAAAGGGATAATTGATTGAGACTAAGGACCCTGAGAAATAGCTGACCCGACCGCGCTACGCTAGATAAGAACCGCAAGAACAAATGGTGACATTCCAAGGATAAGTGTTAGAAGATAACCAGAGAACTAGGAGAGAGGGCAAGATAACCAGAGAACTAGGAGAGAGGGCAAGATAACCAGAGAACAAGGGGAAAGGGCATGAACTACTCTGTACTGCGCCTGCCTAATAAGATAAATGAATATTACAAAAACGCCCAGCATGACAAGATGTCTCATTTAAATGCACATGCGACGTATGATGTGGGAGGCAACAGGGGCGGTGCCGGTAGATTGTGCACCTCAGTGCTCCGATTGGAAGGAGCCCAAAGGGGAGGAATTAAAGGTGTGACAATTGTAAATTGATGTGAATAAAAAGAAGGGATTTTCCCGACCTCGGTGGGTCTCGAGAGGGGAGGCACCCAACTCTGCAGACTTGCAAATAAAATATACTTGTTTCTCTAGATTGTCTCGAGCATCGTGATTGTGAGCACTCACATTTGCATCTCACATTAAATAATTCTGTTCATACGTTTAAAAATCATGTAGAGTAGCCGAAAGAAAGCGAAAAACAGGACTAGAAGTACATCTTGGCACCTATAAAGAAACCATTGCTGCTTATAACACTGTAAGATCTGCAGAAAGTGGTGGAAATAGTAAGATTTTGTTCTCCACCATTGACAGATTATTAAACTCTGCTTCAACCCCTGATTTTTTAAGCCAAGCTTCTGCTGAGAAATGTGAGCTGTTTGCCGATTATTTGTTTCAGACTATCAGAGCTGGTATCTTTAGATTCTACTGTCCTCTGCTGCCGACCTAGTAAGGCGCAGGCAAAAATGAGCAGTTTCACAAGTATTTCTACCTCAGAACTTTGTAAAATTGTGGCTGAGAGCTGTCATTTTGACGCGGTTGCTACAAAGTTTTTAAAGAATGTTTTTAACAGTTTATCCAGTTTTGTTCTTACAATTATAAACATCTCCCTTGAGACTGGAACTTTCCCAGATACTAATAAAACCTCTGTTGTAAAGCCACTGTTAAAGAAACCAAATTTATACAGTGGGCTACTGAGTAATTGTAGACCTATATCAAATCTACCCTTTATCAGCAAGGTACTGGAGAAAGGGTATTCAACCAAATACAAAATTTTCTGAATCAAAATGACATTTTAGAGAAAGTTCAATCTTGGTTCAGAGCAAATTATCGCCCTGATAAAAATAGTCAGTGACCTTAGGGTTAACAATGACAAGGACAAAGTCTCAGTGCAGATCCTCTTGGACCTCACAGCAGCTTTTGACACCATAGATCACAGTATTCTTATATATTGCCGAGAAAGCTGGGTCGGCCTGTCAGATCATTTATAAGTGGAAGGAAGTACTTTGTTAGCCTTGGGGACAATGTGTCACAGTTGCAAGATATAGCACCATATAATAATAATAATAATACATTTTATTTATATAGCGCTTTTCATATACTCAAAGACGCTTTACAGAGATTTTGAGAACATAGGGAAATTAATAAATAGATAAATAAGTAAATAAATAAATGAACAGAGAAAGGAGACAGTAGGTGAGGTGACCTTCAGTGGTTGAAGGCAGTACTGAACAGGTGAGACTTCAGCGATGTTTTGAATGTGGTGAGTGTGGGGGAGTCTCTAACGGTTTGGGGTAGTGAGTTCCATAGGGTGGGAGCAGCGATGGAGAAAGCCCTGTCCCCCCAGGATCTGAGTTTAGTCCGGATGTGGGGGGATAGGAGATTGGCAGCGGCAGAGCGGAGGGTGCAGGTGGGAGTGTGCCTGTGGAGGAGGTCGGTCAGGTAGGATGGGGCCAGGTTATGGAGGGCTTTGTAGGTTATGAGGAGGATTTTGTACTGGATTCTCTGGGGGATGGGGAGCCAGTGGAGTTTATAAAGGACGGGGGTGATATGGTCGCGGATCGAGGTGTGTGTGAGTAGACTGGCAGCGGAGTTTTGAATGTAACTGAGGAGGTTTACAAGAATGATCCCAGGAATGAGTAGGTTAACATTTGATGAGCGTTGGACAGCACTGGGGCTTTATTCGCTGGAGTTTAGAAGAATGAGGGGGGACCTCATTGAAACGTACAGAATAGTGAAAGGCTTGGATAGAGTGGATGTGGATATGATGTTTCTACCCATGGGAGAGTATAGGACTAGAGGTAATAGCTTCAGAATTAATTAACATTCTTTTAGGAAGGAGATGAACAGAATCGTCCTTAGTCAGAGTTGGTGAATCTGTGGAATTCTTTATCACAGAAGGCCGTGGAGGTAAAGTCAGTGGATAGATTTAAGGCAGAGAGAGATAGATTCTTGATTAGTACCGGTGTCAGAAGTTATGAGGAGAATGGGGTTAGGAGGGAGAGATAGATAAGCCATGAGATAATTGCGGAGTGGAATTGATAGGCAGAATGGCCTAATTCTACTATTACATGATCTTCCAGGCTATTGCTCAATGCTCTTCACTATTGAAGGGAACTGATGAGATCTTACCTTTCTGCATTTGATCAAGTGGTACGGAAACCTGCAGGCACGGATGTGATGGTTCTTATCATAGGGACACAGAAGGAGGTCGTCGGGGTCAACAGAACTCATTCTGAAACTACAAAGTCAAATTAGCATGAAAATGAACACAGTATCTCTGTTGCAAATTCAGGCAATGAATGCACAGTACAATTCAGAGGGAAATGCAGTGATGAACTGGGGGAAGCAGATTAACTTGCAGGGGAGTGGATGAGCTCATAGAGGGTGGGAGGGGACAATGAGGTCACAGAGCAGCTTTGGGTGAGGGGTAAATTCGCAGGGTGGGGGGAGTGAACTCGGGGAGAGGTGAGTCGGGGGGGGAGGGGTAAGTCGGGGGCGGAGATAAGTCTGGGGGGTTGCGAGTCGGGGGGTGAGGGCAAGTCGGGGCGGAGGCGAGTCAGGGGGAGGTGAGTCTGGGGGGAGGCGAGCGGGGAGGGAAGAGACAAGCGGGGAGTGTAGACGAGCGGGGGGAAGAGACGAGCGGGGGGAAGAGACGAGCGGGGGGAAGAGACGAGCGGGGGGGAAGGGACGAGCGGGGGGGAAGGGACGAGCGGGGGGGAAGGGACGAGCGGGGGGGAGAGACGAGCGGGGGGAAGAGACGAGCGGGGGAAGAGACGAGCGGGGGAAGGGACGAGCGGGAAGTGTGGACGAGCGGGGGGAAGAGACGAGCGGGGGGAAGAGACGAGCGGGGAGTGTAGACGAGCGGGGGGAAGAGACAAGCGGGGAGTGTAGACGAGCGGGGGGAAGAGACGAGCGGGGGGAAGAGACGAGCGGGGGGGAAGGGACGAGCGGGGGGAAGGGACGAGCGGGGGGGGAAGGGACGAGCGGGGGGGAAGGGACGAGCGGGGGGGAAGGGACGAGCGGGGGGGGGGGAGAGACGAGCGGGGGGAAGAGACGAGCGGGGGAAGGGACGAGCGGGAAGTGTGGACGAGCGGGGGGAAGAGACGAGCGGGGAGTGTAGACGAGCGGGGGGAAGAGACAAGCGGGGAGTGTAGACGAGCGGGGGGAAGAGACGAGCGGGGGGAAGGGACGAGCGGGGGGGAAGGGACGAGCGGGGGGGAAGGGACGAGCGGGGGGGAAGGGACGAGCGGGGGGGAAGGGACGAGCGGGGGGGAAGGGACGAGCGGGGGGGAAGAGACGAGCGGGGGAAGAGACGAGCGGGGGGAAGAGACGAGCGGGGGGGAAGAGACGAGCGGGGGGGAAGGGACGAGCGGGGGGGAAGAGACGAGCGGGGGAAGGGACGAGCGGGGGGGAAGAGACAAGCGGGGGGAAGGGACGAGCGGGGGGGCAAGGGACGAACGGGGGGAAGAGACGAGCGGGCGGAAGAGACGAGCTGGTGGAAGAGACGAACGGGGGGGCAAGAGACGAGCGGGGGGGGAAGGGACGAGCGGGGGGGAAAAGACGAGCGGGGGGGAAGAGACGAGTATGTGGAAGAGACGAATGGGGGGCAAGAGTCGAACGGGGTCAAGAGACAAACGGGGGGCAAGAGACGAGCGGGGAGTGTAGACGAGCGGGGGGAAGAGACGAACGGGGGGGGAGGGACGAGCGGGGGGAAGAGACGAGCAGGGGGGATGGTGGAGATGAGCGGAAGGGGTGGAGATGGGTCGGGGGGGTGGAGATGAGTCGGGGCGGTGGAGATGGGTCGGTGGGGTGGAGATGAGTCGGGGGGAGAGATGAGTGGGGTAGGATAGATGAGTGGGATGGAGAGATGAGTGGGGGAGGAGAGATGAGTCGGGGGGAGAGATGAGTCGGGGGGAG
>NC_135992.1:343858-382795 GCF_053455715.1 Rhinoraja longicauda
GTGTCAAATGCCTTTTTGGCCACGCTATCTATCTGAGACTACACCTTCAAGACCATGACCTCCTCGATCACTCCCCAGGGCCCTACCACTTATCTCCACTTATCACTGCAACAATAAACTCCTCCCTGTCCACTGGCATCGTCCCGCCATCCCTCAAAATCGCTGCTGTCACCCCCATTCTGAAAAAACCTGGTCTCAACCCTGACACCCCAAACAACTTCAGACCAATCTCCAACCTACCCTTTCTGTCCAAAGTTTTGGAACGCGCTGTAGCTTCTCAACTCAAATACCACCTCTCTACCAATAACCTGTATGAAACTTTCCAATCCGGATTCCGCTCCAACCACTGTACTGAAACTGCGCTCCTCAAAATCACAAACGATCTTTTCCTCTCCTCCGACGCTGGTAACCTCAACATCCTCATCCTACTTGACCTCAGCACCGCCTTTGACACCATAAATCACTCCATTCTCCTCACCCGACTTGAAACCTCCTTTAACATCACTGGCACAGCCCTATCCTGGTTCAAATCTTACCTCTCTGACAGGCACCAGTTCATCTCCATTAACAACTGTAAATCCCCCACCGCTCCCCTCCCCCAAGGTGTCCCCCAAGGCTCAGTCCTTGGCCCCCTCCTCTTCATCCTCTACCTGTTCCCCCTTAGTCAATTAATCCGCCGTCATGGTCTCAACTTCCACTGCTTCGCCGATGATATCCAGCTCCTCATCTCCACCAAGTCAATCTCCCTCACCACACACTCTACACTGACAAACTGCATCACTGAAATAAAATCTTGGCTTCAATCAAATTCAACTGCAACAAATCCGAAATCATCATCATTGGTCCAAAAGCGCTCACCAAATCCACCCAAAACTTCATCCTCAATATTGATGGTCTTCCAGTATCCACCTCCCCTCACATCCGGAATCTTGGAATCATCTTTGATCAAACCCTCTCCTTCGACAAACACATCAAACACATCACCAAGACAGCCTTCTTCCACCTCAAAAACATTGCCCGTCTCCGTCCATCCCTCTCCTCCACAGCTGCAGAAACCCTCATCCACGCCTTCATCACCTCCCGTCTGGACTACTGCAACAGCCTCCTCTATGGCTCACCCTCAAAAATTATCAGTAAACTTCAATACATTCAAAACTCCGCTGCCCGTCTACTCACCCACTCCCCGATCCGTGACCATATCACCCCCGTCCTTTACAAGCTCCACTGGCTCCCCATCCCCCAGAGAATCCAGTACAAAATCCTCCTCATGACATACAAAGCCCTCCATAACCTGGCCCCATCCTACCTGACTGACCTCCTCCACAGGCACACTCCCACCTGCACCCTCCGCTCTGTTGCTGCCAATCTCCTGTCCCCCCCATCCGGACCAAACTCAGATCCTGGGGGGACAGGGCTTTCTCCATCGCTGCTCCCACCCTCTGGAACTCACTACCCCAAACCGTCAGAGACTCCTCCTCACTCACCACATTCAAAACATCACTGAAGTCTCACCTGTTCAGCACTGCCTTCAACCACTGAAGGTCACCTCACCTTCTGTCTCCTTTTTCTGTTCGTTTACTTATTTATCTATTTATTTTCTTCTCTATGTTCTAGTAATCCCTGTAAAGCGTCTTTGAGTGTTTGAAAAGCGCTATATAAATGTAATGCATTATTATTATTATTATTATTACCATTCACTGTCCATGTTGGACTTCCCAAAATGCAACATCTCACATTTCTCCATATTAAATTCCATCAACCATTCCTCAGCCCACCAGGCCAATCGATCCAGATCCTGCTGCAATCGTTCACAACCATCTTCATTATCTGCAAAACCACTCACGTTGCTATCATCAGCAAACTTGCTCATCTTGCCATGTGCGTTCTCATCCAAATCATCAATGTAGATGACAGACAGTAACAGGTGCAGCACCAAACCCTGAGGTACACCATTAGTCACAGGTCTCCACTCTGAGAAGCACCCTTCCACCATCACCCATCAAGCCAATGTTCTATGCATTCAGTTATCATAGAAACATGGAAGCATAGAAAATATGGGAGGAGGCCATTTGGCCCTTCGAGCCAGCACCGCCATTCATTGTGATCATGGCTGATCATCCACAATCAGTAACCCGTGCCTGCCTTCTCCCCATATCCCTTGATTCCACTAGCCCCTAGAGCCCTATCTAACTCTCTTTTAAATCCATCCAGTGAATTGGCCTCCACTGCCCTCTGTGGCAGAGAATTCCACAAATTCACAACTTTCAGGGTGAAAAGGTTTTTTCTCACCGCAGTTTTAAATGGTCTCCCCTTTATTCTAAGCCTGTGGCCCCTGGTTCTGGACTCCCCAACATTGGGAACATTTTTCCTGCATCAAACTTGTCCAGTCCTTTCATTAAGATCCCCTCTCATCCTTCTCTCCTTGGATCCCATGGGATCTAACCTTCCAGGGAGTAGGGAGGTATGGAGGGAGAGGTGAGGAGGGAGGGAGGAGGGGTGAGGAGGGAGGGAGGGAGGGGTGAGGAGGGAGGGAGGGAGGGGTGAGGAGGGAGGGGTGAGGAGGGAGGGGTGAGGAGGGAGGGAGGAGGGGTGAGGAGGGAGGGAGGGAGGGGTGAGGAGGGAGGGGTGAGGAGGGAGGGAGGAGGGGTGAGGAGGGAGGGGTGAGGAGGGAGGGAGGAGGGGTGAGGAGGGAGGGAGGGAGGGGTGAGGAGGGAGGGAGGGGTGAGGAGGGAGGGAGGGAGGGGTGAGGAGGGAGGAGTGAGGAGGGAGGGAGGAGGGGTGAGGAGGGAGGGAGGGAGGGGTGAGGAGGGAGGGGTGAGGAGGGAGGGAGGAGGGGTGAGGAGGGAGGGAGGGAGGGGTGAGGAGGGAGGGAGGAGGGGTGGATGTTGTAGTGAGGCAGGGGTGTGGGAGCAGTGAGGGAGGGTAGAGGGTGAGTGAGGTAGGAGAGAGGGAGGGTAGAGTGAGGGAAGGGTGGAGAGAATGGTGAGTGAGTGATGTACTGATCCTTCCCCCTCCCCCCCCCCCTGCCCCAGACGTCTCTCCGCTACCACACGCTGCCGTCTGTGGGCGCTGCCGCCTTCCAGCTCTCCCTCCGTCTGGAGCCGCTTGTGATGATGCCAATGCTGCACGAGACGGTGGCAATGCTGCTCATCAATGTCACGTGAGCTCCGCCGTCTGGGGCCGTCTGGGTGATGGGGCCGTCTGGGTGGTGGGGTTGTCCTGGGGCTGTCTGGGGGGAGGGCTGTCTGGGGGGAGGGGCCACCTGAGGGGGAGGGAGCATCGGGGGGAGATGGGCCGTCTGGGGCAGTGGACAGTTCATCTGGGCAGTGGAGACGGGCGGTCTGAGGGGCGACGGGTCGTCTGGGGCGGCAGAGATGGGCAGTCTGTGGTTGGAATGGGCCATCTGTGGCAGGGGCTCTCTGGGCAGTGAGGATTGGTTGTCTGCAGTGAGATGAGCTGTCTGGGGCAGGGTAGGAACCATACAGGGGGTAGACGGACCATCTGGGGGTAGACAGGCCACCTGGGGCAGTAGAGAAGGGCTGTCTGGGTGGTGGGGCTGTCTGGGGGGAGGGGCTGTCTGGGGGGTGGGGCTGTCTGGGGGGAGGGGCTGTCTGGGGGGAGGGGCTGTCTGGGGGTGGGGCTGTCTGGGGGGTGGGGCTGTCTGGGGGGAGGGGCTGTCTGGGGGGGTGGGGCTGTCTGGGGGGTGTGCTGTCTGGGGGGAGGGGCTGTCTGGGGGGTGGGGCTGTCTGGGGGTGGGATGTCTGGGGGGGTGGGGCTGTCTGGGGGGGGTGCTGTCTGGGGGGGTGGGGCTGTCTGGGGGGTGTGCTGTCGGGGGGTGGGGCTGTCTGGGGGTGTGCTGTCTGGGGGGTGGGGCTGTCTGGGGGGGGTGGGGCTGTCTGGGGGGTGTGCTGTCTGGGGGGGTGGGCTGTCTGGGGGGTGGGGCTGTCTGGGGGGTGTGCTGTCTGGGGGGTGTGCTGTCTGGGGGGTGTGCTGTCTGGGGGGTGTGCTGTCTGGGGGGAGGGGCTGTCTGGGGGGAGGGGCTGTCTGGGGGTGGGGCTGTCTGGGGAGGGGCTGTCTGGGGGGAGGGGCTGTCTGGGGGGTGTGCTGTCTGGGGGGAGGGGCTGTCTGGGGGGTGGGGCTGTCTGGGGGTGGGGCTGTCTGGGGGAGGGGCTGTCTGGGGGGTGGGGCTGTCTGGGGGGAGGGGCCATTTGATCCCTCGTACTGTGACTCGGGGTGGTGTTCCCATGCTCTGTGTATAACTGTGTGCTCCTGTGTGTTCCCGTCCTGTGAGTCCCCATTTCCTCCCGTGTGTGACCTTGTGTCCATGTGTCCGTGTGTCCCGTGTGTGACCTTATGTCCATGTGTCCCGTGTGTTACTGTGGGTTCGTTTATTCCCGTGCCCTGTGTGTTCCCATCTGTGATCATGTGATTGCGTGTTCCCACATATTCCTGCTTGTGCCCATGTTCAGATGCCCCATGTGTGATCGTGTGTTCTCGTGCCCCGTGCGTTCCCGTGTGTTCCCATATGTTCCCGTGTCCTGTGTGTTCACGTGTGTTACCATGTTGCCCCACAGTTACACGGGATCCCGCAACGTCTCCAACATGGTGATCGTGAACGTGAAGATGCTCTCTGGGTTTTCCCCCCAGGTACGGGGCGCGGGCATAGAAACATAGACAATAGGTGCAGGAGGAGGCCAATTGGCCCTTTGAGCCAGCACCGCCATTCATTGTGATCATGGCTGATCATCCACCATCAGTAACCCGTGCCTGTCTTCTCCCCATATCCCTTGATTCCACTAGCCCCCAGAGCTCTATCTAACTCTCTTTTAAATTCATCCAGTGATTTGTCCTCCACTGCCCTCTGTGGGAGAGAATTCCACAAATTCACAACTCTCTGGGTGAAAAGGTTTCTTCTCACCTCAGTTTTAAATGGCCCCCCCTTTATTCTTAGACTGTGGCCCCTGGTTCTGGACTCCCCAACATTGAGAACATTTTTCCTGCATCTAGCTTTTATAATTGTATATGTCTCTATAACATCCCCTCTCATCCTTCTAAACTCCAGTGAATACAAGCCTAGTCTTTCCAATCTTTTCTCATATGACAGTCCCTCCATCCCAGGGATCAATCTCGTGAACCTACGCTGCACTGCCTCAATAGCATGGACGTCCTTCCTCAAATTAGGAGACCAAAACTGTACACAATACTCCAGATGTGGTCTCACCAGGACCCTGTACAACTGCAGAAGGACCTCTTTGCTCCTGTCCTCAAATCCTCTCGTTATGAAGGCCAACATGCCATTCGCTTTCTTCACTGCCTGCTGTACCTGCACGCTTACTTTCAGTGACTGGTGTACAAGGACACCCAGATCTCGCTGCACCTCCCCTTACCTAATCTGACACCATTGAGATAATAATCTGCCTCCTTGTTTTTGCCGCCAAAGTGGATAACCTCACATTTATCTACATTATACTACATCTGCCCACTCACTCAACTCCAAGTCACCCTGCAACCTCCTAACATCCTCTTCACAGTTCACACTGCCACCCAGCTTTGTGTCATCTGCAAACTTGCTAGTGTTACTTCTAATTCCGTCATCCAAATCATTAATATATATGGTAAACAGTTGCGGCCCCAACACCGAGCCTTGTGGCACTCCACTCTCCACTGCCTGTCATTCCTAAAAGGACCCGTTTACTCCTACTCTTTGCTTCCTGTCTGCCAACCAATTCTCTATCCATGTCAACACCCTACCCCCAATACCATGTGCTCTAATTTTGGCCACCAATCTCCCGTGTGGGACCTAATCAAAGGCTTGCTGACAATCTAGATACACTACATCCACTGGCTCCCCTTCATCCATGTTACCTGTCACATCCTCATGGGGATCCCCCCACAACGAGGGGGAGGGAGGGGAATGGCCTGCTGCACCCCCCCCCTTCTCCCTCCGGAACAGGGAGGGGAGAGGTAGAGGGGGTGGAGGGGCTGCCGCCTCCATTCAGGGCAGTTACTGATGCTCTTTGCCTCTCGCTCCAGACCACGATGCCCGTGGGTGTGAGTCGCATCGAGTCAAAGGACGGACATTTCCTGATGTACATTGAAAAGGTGAGGGGGGTCGTGTGGGGGACTGGGGGTGGGGGAGGGTGACAGGAGATGAAGGGGGAGGGTGGGTGGGGTGGGGGTTTTAGACGGGGAGAGGCTGTGGTCCTGGACTGACCCCCCGCTGCTCCCACAGATGGACGCCGGCCAGACCCTCACCCTCTCCGTCAGCATCTTCCAGAAATTCCCTGTGGAAAACCTGCAGGAGGCCCATGTCTCTGTCTATGATTACTACGTGACCGGTAGGGTCCAGCGCCACCCTCACCCCCACCCCCCTCCTCCTGCCCCTCCCTCACTCCACCCTCACCCCCCTCCTCCTGCCCCTCCCTCCCTCACTCCACCCTCCCACCCCCCTCCTCCTGCCCCTCCCTCACTCCACCCTCCCACCCTCCTCCTGCCCCACCCTCCCTCACTCTACCCTCCCACCCTCCTCCTGCCCCTCCCTCCACTCACCCTCCCACCCTCCTCCTGCCCCTCCCTCACTCCACCCTCACCCCCCTCCTCCTGCCCCTCCCTCACTCCACCCTCACCCCCCTCCTCCTGCCCCTCCCTCCACTCACCCTCCCACCCTCCTCCTGCCCCTCCCTCACTCCACCCTCACCCCCCTCCTTCTGCCCCTCCCTGACTCCACCCTCCCACCCTCCTCCTGTCCCTCCCTCACTCCACCCTCCCTGCCTCCCCCTGCCCCCCCTCCACTCACCCTCACTACCCTCCTCCTGCCCCTCCCTCTCCCACTCCCTCCCTCCTCCACCCTTCACTTCCTCCTCTACCCTCTGCACGCTCTTCCACCCTCCCTCCTTTCACCACTCCTCCCTCCCTCCACCCTCTATTCCCTCCCTCCATCCACCATATATCTACCCTGCCTCCCTCCACCCACCCTCGTTGGTAAATCACCTCACTCTCTCTCTCTCTCTCTCTCTCTCTCTCTCTCTCTCTCTCTCTCTCTCTCTCTGCTAGACGAGGCCGCCATCGCTGGGTACCAGTGGCCCACTTCAAGCGAGGATTAGCAAATCAGTGAGTATTTCCCCCCTCTCCCTTTTCCTGCTCTCCCCTCTCCCCCTTTTTCCCTCTGCCCCTTCTTCCCCCAATCTGGCAGGATCATCACGGCAAGAGTTGGGTCACCACTGAAGGAGTGGGGTCACACTGGAGGGGGGAGTGGGGGTCACACTGGAGGGGGGAGTGGGGGTCACACTGGAGGGGGAGTGGGGTCACACTGGAGGGGGGAGTGGGGTCACACTGGAGGGGGAGTGGGGTCACACTGGAGGGGGAGTGGGGTCACACTGGAGGGGGGAGTGGGGTCACACGGGTGAAGGGTTAAACAGGGGTGTAGGGTCACACTGGAGGGGGGAGTGGGGGTCACACTGGAGGGGGAGTGGGGTCACACTGGGGTGTAGGGTTAAACGGGTGTGGGGTCACATTGGGAGGGAGGGGGGTCACACAGGGGTGTGGGGTCACACTGGAGGGGGAGTGGGGTCACACTGGGGTGAAGGGTTAACAGGGGTGTGGGGTCACACTGGAGGGGGGAGTGGGGTCACTAGGGGTGGGGTTACACAGGGGTGTGGGGTCACATTGAGAGGGAGGGGGGTCACACTGGAGGGGGAGTGGGGTCACACTGGGGTGTGGGGTTAAACAGGAGTGTGGGGTCACATTGAGAGGGAGGGGGGTCACACTAGGGGTGGGGTTACACAGGGGTGTGGGGTCACACTGGAGGGGGGAGTGGGGTCACACGGGTGTAGAGTTAAACGGGTGTGGGGTCACATTGGGAGGGAGGGGGGTCACACTAGGGGTGGGGTCACACTGGGGAGTGGGATCACAATGGGGGGTGGGGTCACACTGGGGAGTGGGATCACAATGGGGGGTGGGGTCACACTGGAAGATGGGGACTGGGGTCACACTGGAAGATGGGAAGGGGGGGTCACACTAGGGACGGGTCCCACTGGGGGTGGGGACTGGAGTCACACTGGGGGGGGGACTGGGGTCACACTGGGGGGACTGGGGTCACACTGGGGGGGACTGGGGTCACACTGGGGACGGGTCACACTGGGGGTGGGGACTGGGGTCACACTGGGGGGGACTAGGGTCACACTGGGGGGGACTGGGGTCACACTGGGGGGGACTGGGGTCACACTGGGGACGGGTCACACTGGGGGTGGGGACTGGGGTCACACTGGGGGGGACTAGGGTCACACTGGGGGGGACTGGGGTCACACTGGGGGGGACTGGGGTCACACTGGGGGGGACTGGGGTCACACTGGGGGTGGGGACTGGGGTCACAACATACGACCTCTTGTATTTGATTTCCCTGCCGTGCGTAAAAGGCCGTGTGTTCCCCGTCTCTATTTCCTCATGATTTTATCCATCTCTGTATGATCACTCCTCAGCCTCCCGTGCTCCATTCTGCCCAACCTCTCCCCATAGCCCAGGCCCTCAATCCCAGCTACATCCTCACTAACGTAAAATGCAGGAAGATACTTGCCTGACACAGAGAGAGACCAGGAGGGAAGTGTAGGAAGGGATTGTTGATGCTGGTTTAAACCACAGATAGACACAAAACGCTGGAGTAACTCAGCGGGTCACAGCATCTCAGCAGAAAAGGAATAGGTGACGTTTCAGGTCGAGACCCTTCTTCAGACTGGAGAATCAGGGGAAAGGGAAACGAGAGATATGGACGGTGATGTAGAGAGAGACATTGAATGAATGAATGAATGAATGAATACGTTTATTGGCCAAGTATATGCATATACAAGGAATGTGCCTTGGTGCTCCGCTCACAAATGACAACACAAACATACAGTAACAATTAAGAATAATGAATGAAAGACATGCAAAAAAGTGATGATGATAAAGGAAACAGGTGATTGTTAACTGTTTATTGGGTGAAAGTGAGTTACAGACAATGAGACTTAACAAGACCACTTTGAATCTGGTCCGACAGGTGGGGAAGGGATGGAGAGAGAGAGAGAGAGAGAGAGAGAGAGAGAGAGAGAGAGAGAGGGAATGGATGGAGAGAGAGAGAGGGAGGGAATGGATGGAGAGAGAGACAGGGAATACAAAGGTGAGCAATCAAGATTCATACCACCCCAGCTGCCCGAGCAAAACATGAGATGCTGGTCCTCCAATTTGTGTTTGGTCTCACTCTGACAATTTCTGCCTAGGATAGAAAGGTCAGTATGGGAATGGGGGGGGGGGGGGGGAATTAAAGTTTAGCAACCAGGAGATCAGGTAGGTTTAGGCAGACTTAGCGGAGGTGTTCAGCGAAACGATCGCTGAGCCTGCACTTCGATTCGCCGATATACCTGAAACAGCAGACACAGTAGATGAGGTTGGAGGAGTTGCAAGCCTCACCTGAAAAGACTGTCGGGATCCTTGGGCGGAGTGGAGGGAGGAGGTATCAGGACATCGATCGGGTGAATGCACAGTCTTTTACCCAGAGTACATAGGTTTATGGTGAGGGGAAAGATTTCATCGTAGCCAGAAGGGCAACTTTTTCACTCAGAGGGTAGTGGTTATAGGTAAGGAGCTGCCAGAGGAGGTAATTAGGGTAATATAACAACATTTAAAAGACACTTAGTCAAGGATATTGATAGGAAAGGTTGCGAAGAATATTGGCCAAAAGTGGGAAGATGGAAGGAGCCTGGACTGGACACCTTGGTCAGCATGGGCAGGTTGGGCTGAGGGCCTATTTCGGGAAGATGGAAGGAGCCTGGACTGGACACCTTGGTCAGCATGGGCAGGTTGGGCTGAGGGCCTATTTCGGGAAGATGGAAGGAGCCTGGACTGGACATCTTGGTCAGCATGGGCAGGTTGGGCTGAGGGCCTATTTATCTCCGTGCTGTGTAACTCTATGACTCTCGTTGTGGGAACGTGACTGTCCCTGAAGCTGGTGGTGTGGATTCAGGCTTCGAAACCTCCTGCGCTCTGGTGGCAGTGGGAAGAGGTGTGGTCCTTGATGGTAGATGCCCACTTGGTCGGGCAGCACCTGGAGACGGAGGCAGGGCTGTGACCCTGATGGGCTGGGCAGAATCGCCCGCTCTCTGCAGCTTCTTGCATCCAGTGTGGGCATCACCGTGCCAACATATCTACTGGCAACCTGCATTGGCATCACTGTGCCAACATATCTACCGACATCTTGTGTGGGCTTCACTGTGCCAACATCGCTGCCACATAGACAGCTGGCATTGTGGGAGCTCCAGGCTATGATCCTGCCCAAAGTACCCGGCCCCAAACAGACCACTGGTGTCTCATGGTCTCAGCTTGTTGGCATGGCTGCCATTCCAGGCTGGTGGCTATTGTGCCCAGGGAGGCTTGACACGCAGGGCAGCACTGTACAGACGTAGGACGGGGCAAGGTGGCCAGGGAATGGTGGGTGCACCCATGTGGATGGGCATGTGTGTTGGCGTGGCAACACGGCTGATCATATTTCTATTTATTTTTTTGGTCAATACAATACAACAGATTGACCATACAATTGTGAAAGTTAAATAGTACGAAATCAATACATCAAAAATAAAACAAAATAATCACACATGATAGTGTCTGACCAAAAAACAGGTATAGGCAGAAGGCAAAGGTTATTGTTTCTTCCCTTAATACTTAACAAAGCATTGCCCTAACTAGCCAGAATAGCAGTGAAACAAAACAATAAAATAAAATATCATTAAAAAAACACAACCTCATAAGTCAGAAGCAGATCAACAAAACATAGAAAGAAAAACAAATATAATCAAGAAACTTCATTTCTGTCATGGACTCCCCCAACATTGGGAACATGTTTCCTGCCTCTAAACGTGTAATAATCCTCCTTTAATAATCTTATATGTTTTGATAAGATCCCCTCTCATCCTTCTAAATTCCAGTGTATACAAACCTAGTCACTCCAGTCTTTCAACATATGACAGTCCCGCCATTCCAGGAATTAACCTAGTAAACCTACGCTGCACGCCCTCAATAGCAAGAATATCCTTCCTCAAATTTGGAGACCAAAACTGCACACAGTACTCTAGGTGCGGTATCACTAGGGCCCTGTACAACTGTAGAACGACCTCTTTGCTCCTATACTCAACTCCTCTTGTTATGAAGGCCAACATTCCATTGGCTTTCTTCACTGCCTGCTGTATCTGCATGCTTCCTTTCAGTGAATGATGCACTAGGACACCCAGATCTCGTTGTACGTCCCCGTTCCTAACTTGACACCATTCAGATAGAAACATAGAAAATAGGTGCAGGAGTAGGCCATTCGGCCCTTCGAGCCTGCACCGCCATTCAATATGATCATGGCTGATCATCCAACTCAGTAACCTGTACCTGCCTTCACTCCATACCCCCTGATCTCTTTAATAATTTGCCTTCCTATTCTTACCCCAAAAGTGGATAACCTCACACTTATCCACATTAAACTGCATTTGCCATGCATCCGCCCACTCACACAACCTGTCCAAGTCACACTGCAACCACATAGCATCTTCCTCACTGTTCACACTGCCACCCAGCTTTGTGTCATCTGCAAATTTGCTAATGTTACTTTTAATCCCTTCATCCAAGTCATTAATGTATATTGTAATTTGCTGCGGTCCCAGCACCGAGCCTTGCGGTACCCCACTAGTCACTGCCTGCCATTCTGAAAGGAACCCATTTATCCCCACTCTTTGCTTTCTGTCTATCAACCAATTTTCTATCCATGTCAGTACCCTACCCCCAATATCATATGGTCTAATTTTGCCCACTAATCTCCTATGTGGGACCTTGTCGAAGGCTTTCTGAAAGTCAAGGTACACCACATCCCCCTGTCCATTTTCCTAGTTACATCCTCAAAAAATTCCAGAAGATTAGTCAAGCATGATTTCCCCTTCGTAAATCCATGCTGACTCGGAACGATCCTGTTACTGCTATCCAAATGCTCCGCAATTTTGTCTTTTATAATTGACTCCAGCATCTTCCCCACCACTGATGTAAGACTAACTGGTCTATAATTTCCTGTTTTCTCTCTCCCTCCTTTCTTAAAAAGTGGGATAACATTAGCTACCCTCCAATCCACAGGAACTGATCCTGAATCTATAGAACATTGGAAAATAGTCAATAGTCGTTTATTTGTTACATACACATAAATGTGTAGTGAAATGAAACATTACCCGCAGTTAAACAATAAGACCAATAAGAATAATCAATAAAAATGCAATAACACATACAATCACAAACTAACACCAAACAAAAAGAAACATCCATCACAGTGAGTCTCCTCCAGTCCCTCCTCACTGTGATGGAAGGCCAAAAATGTCTTTTTCTCTTCCCTGCCGTCTTCCGCGGTCAGGCTGTTGGATTTGCCACGTCGGGGCGGTCGGGGCTCCCGATATTGAAGCCGCCGCTGGGCGGTGAAAGGTCAACGGCCTATTTCAGGCCGCGCCGGACGGTGAAAGGTCCGCGGCGGGCCGACCCAAGCCCCGCGATTCGGGGCGGGCGAACACGCTGCCTCTGCCGCTGCCGGAGCTCCCGATGTCGGCCCCCATCCAGGGGCCTGCGGGCTTCCGACGTCCACGCGGCCCGCGCCGGAGCCTCCGGAGACGAATCGCAGCCGCTCCCGTAGCATCCGCAGGCAGCCAGCGCCGCAGGTGGTGAGTCCGGGCCGCGGGCTCTGCGAACCAGAGCCCCAGGTGGTCCCAGGTGCATGGCCAGTGGTAGGCCGCAGCGGGAACGGAGACACGACACAGAAACAAAGGTCGCGTCTCCGTTCGGGAGAGAGAATTTTACAGTTCCCGTTCCCTCCCACCCCCCAAACATAACATACAAACACTACACCATATTAAAACTACAATTCATACAAAAACAACAAAAAACACAAAAGACAGACGGACTGCAGGCAAGCCGCAGCTGCGACGGCAGCGCTGGCTCCTCCCAGAGGAGGATGATCACCAATGCGTCCACAGTTTCTAGCGCCACCTCCTTAAGTACCCTGGGATGCAGACCATCAGGCCCTGGGGATTTATCAGCCTTCAGTCCCATCAGTCTACCCAACACCATTTCCTGCCCAATGTGAATTTCCTTCAGTTCCTCCGTCACCGTAGGATCTCTGGCCACTAGAACATCTGGGAGATTGTTTGTATCCTCCTTAGTGAAGACAGATCCAAAGTACCGGTTCAACTCGTCTGCCATTTCCTTGTTCCCCATAATAAATTCCCCTGCTCCTGTCTTCAAGGGACCCACATTTGCCTTAACTATTTTTTTCCTCTTCACATACCTAAAGAAGCTTTTACTATCCTCCTTTATATTATTGGCTAGCTTACCTTCGTACCTCATCTTTTCTCCCCGTATTGCCTTTTTAGTTATGTTCTGTTGCTCTTTAAGAGTCCCAATCCTCTGGCTTCCCGCTCTTCTTTGCTATGTTATACTTCTCTTTATTTTTATGTTGTCCTTGACTTCCCTAATTCATTGTTGCAACTATTCCATAAATTGACCCTTTAACAGTCACACATCTATTTTTCACATTTGTCCTTTTTTTCAAACATATAATTACCCCTGAGTGGATACCTGCTCTCCCTCACTGTAAACAAACCTTGGACACAGTCAGGAAGTGTTCTTCCTTTTGCTCTAAACATTATTTGTACAGTATTAAAGTCTACTAGGTCCATAAACTTTAGGGCATATGATTTCATAAATAATGGGTTAGTTGGGTCATTATAACCAGCCTTATTGACAATTCTTATGGCTCTTTTTTGCAGTATAAAGATTGAATTAGTGCTAGTTTTGTAGGTGTTTCCTCATACTTCACACAATATGCAATGTATGGAACAATGAGTCAGAAATATTAAATATATAGTGAATTTTGAATCAAAATGGCCTTAGTTTTGTGCAGTATTGCAATGGATTTAAACAGTTTTGATTTGATTTATGTGAGGTTTCCAACAGAGTTTATGATCTATTATCACTCGCAAGAATTTATTTTCATACACTCTTTCAATTTCTACATCATTAATCATGTGTTACCTCAGAATTTATTTTACAATTTCCAAACGCAATAAATTTTGTTTTACTTAGATTTAATGACAATTTATTAGTATCAAACCTCTTCCTTAGGGTTTCCAATTCCCCTTTAACTGTGTCCAAAAGTTGCTTAAGTTTTTCCCTGAACAAAATAAATTTGTGTCATCCGCAACTATAACTAAATGTGACATTTTTGACACCTTACAAATATCATTTATATAAAGTAAAAAGAGCTTTGGGACATGCAGTGTTCCAGACGTGATGGCATTGGCTTGTTATTGTCACATGTTATTGTCACGTTATAGGTACAGTGAAAAGATGATTTCTACATGTATGCAACTCATACCGTACACAAGTAATGGAGAAAGTTGATAAGCAGCCTGTAGAACATAGTGTCACAGCTACAGAGGAAGTGCAGGTAATAAAAGTGTAAGGGCAGCAAGGTGGTGGATTGGGAGATGGGGAATTCATTCTTAGCGTATGTGAGGAGTGCTCACTACACAGGTAACAGTGGGCAGGAGCTGTTCTAGTATCTGGTGCACATGCTTTCCAGCTTTTATATCTTCCCTTGGGCAGGACCAGGTGTGAGTGGCCATTGGATATGCTGGAGATACAAGAAACTGCAGATGTTGGTTTACAAAGAAGATACAAAGTGCTGGAGTAACTTAACGGGTCGGGTAGCATATCTGAAAAACAGGGATACCTGAAGAAGGGTTCGACCTGAAACGTCACTTGTCCATGTTCTCCAGTGAGTCACTCCAGCACTTTGTGTCTGTCCTTGATGGTGCTGGTGCCTATCGTGAGGCAGTGTTAGGTGTAGATGTGCCGATTGGGGAGGGTAGTGGTATGTACCATTGAGGAATCTGAGGGGGTAACCTTTTCACACAAATGGTGGTGGGTGTATGGAACAAGCTGCCAGAGGAGGTAGTTGGGACTATCCCAACATTTAAGAAGCAGTTAGACAGGTACATGGATAGGACAGGTTTGGAGGGATTTGGAGCAAATGCTGACAGGTGCAAGGGGCATGTTGGGCGGTGTGGGCCGAAGGGCTGTTTCCACACTGTTTCACTCTATGACTGGGTCGCATCCACAACTCATTGCTGTGTAGTACCTCATAGCTCATCACATCTACTCCCCAGGAAAGGGCAACTCCGTGTGCTGTTTCACCTCCAAGCTATTGCACTTTGGGAGGTCAAACACAGGGGGGAAATGTATAGTTAATGGAAGAACCGTTAACAAGTGCAGAGGGATATTGGGCTCCAAATTCACAGCTCCCTTCAAGCAGATAGAGTGGAAAAGAAGGCATTTGGTATGAAGTTTGAAGAAGGGTCCAGACCCCAATCCATGATCTTCAAGATGCTGCCTGACCTGCTGAGTTACTCCTGCACTTTGTATGGTTTTGGGGGCCTGCCTTCATTGCGAATATCAATCAGGAAGCTTTATAAATCACAGCAAGGATTTTAGACTTTAGAGATAAAGCATGGACCCAGACTCTTCAGCCAAGCATGTCTGTGCCGACCAGTGATCCTAACACTATCCTATACACTGGTCAACATTTACAAAGTCACTAAAGCCAATTATCCTACAAACCTGTACGTATTTGGAATGTGGGAGGAAACGGGCATCCAGAGGAAACCCACGCACTCACAGGGAGAAGGAGCAAACTCCAAACAGACAGCACCCGTACACTAACACTATCCTAGTCAGGATAGGATCCACTCTGAGTCTCTGGCGCTGTAAAGCAGCAGCTCTACCCGCTACACCACTGGATGTGGAGACTGTAAAGGCAGCAGGAGGTTTAGCAGAATGAAGCCTGGATTTACACTGCCCCTCTGTGACTGCCCCTGGGTCTGACCCTTGCAACTCCCTCCAGAGTAGTGGCCCGGATTACATCACCGCTCCAGGCGCTGTGGGCCGAAGGGCCTGTTCCTCTGCTGTACTGGTGTGTCAGTCCAGGCCGGGCACTCCGTGACTGACCCTGGGTCTACCTGCTGCAACCCCCTCCCTAGTAACATGGCGGCTGTTCAAGGGCACGGCTCCATGTGGTCAGTGTGGACCCACTCCCTGACTGTACCAACCTGCCCAGCAAGTGGGCACCGCCTCTGACCTGGCACCCAGATACCACCCCGACAAGCAAAGCTGGTAGCCCCAGGGCATTGGCACCCAGATACCACCCCGACAAGCAAAGCCCCAGGGCATTGGCACCCAGATACCACCCTGACAAGCAAAGCCCCAGGGCGTTGGCACCCAGATACCACCCTGACAAGCAAAGCCCCGGGGCGTTGGCACCCAGATACCACCCTGACAAGCAAAGCCCCGGGGCGTTGGCACCCAGATACCACCCTGACAAGCAAAGCCCCAGGGCATTGGCACCCAGATACCACCCTGACAAGCAAAGCTGGCAGCCCCGGGGCATTGGCACCCAGATACCACCCTGACAAGCAAAGCCCCGGGGCGTTGGCACGGAACCAGGGAGGAGGCTGGGCTGGGCAAGGCTAGGCAAGGCCAGCAAACACCCAAACTCACAGTCTGTGCTCTGTGTTAACAGTGGAGGAGGCCGCGGGTGGAGAGGGATGGACACAGAGACTCCCAGTGATGGACAGAAGCCCAGAACGATCTCCAGCCTACAATCAGCCTCAATAAATGACTAAATCAATCTCCCTCGTGTTTCTGCTTCATCCTCACATCCCCATCCTGTACACACCTGCCCCTTGCTTGGGGCACAACTCCAGTGGCACACACACGCATGTATACGCACCCATATGCACACACACACACATGTGCATACACACGCAGCGTGCACAAACGCATATGTACACACACGCATGCACTGCACACATGCTCCCTAACCACAGTGAACTGTCAGCTCTGGGGAATGTTGTAGAACAGAGGGATGGAGGAGCGCCAGGACATAGTTCCCAGGAGATATTGCAAAAGACTCTCGGAAGAATGGGAACAGAAGTTCTAGAGGGGAAAAGAAATTATACAGAAGTTAAAGTGTTGTATTTAAATGCGCGTAGTATAAAAAATAAAGTGGATGAGCTTGAGGCTGTTAGTCATGGGCAAGTATGATGATGTGGGGATCACTGAGACATGGCTACAAGAGGACCAGGGCTGGGAACTGAATATTCAGGGGTACACAACGTATAGAAAAGACAGACAGGTGGGCAGAGGGGGTGGGGTTGCTCTGATGGTAAGGAATGATATTCATTCCCTTGCAAGAGGTGACATAGAATCAGGAGATGTTGAATCAGTATGGATAGAAATGAGAAATTGTAAGGGTAAAAAGACCTTAATGGGAGTTATCTATAGGCCCCCAAACAGTAGCCTCGACATAGGGTGCAAGTTGAATCAGGAGATAAAATTGGCATGTCACAAATGTAATGCTACGTTGGTTATGGGAGATTTCAACATGCAGGTAGACTGGGAAAATCAGGTTGGAAATGGACCCCAGGAAAGAGAGTTTGTAGAGTGCCTTCGAGATGGATTCTTAGAACAGCTTGTACTGGAGCCTACCAGGGAGAAGGCAATTCTGGATTTAGTGTTGTGTAATGATCCTGATCTGATAAGGGGACTAGAGGTAAAAGAGCCATTTGGAGGCAGTGATCACAACATGATAAGTTTTACTCTGCAAATGGAAAGGCAGAAGGGAAAATCGGAAGTGTCAGTATTACAGTATAGCAAAGGGGATTACAGAGGCATGAGGCAGGAGCTGGCCAAAATTGACTGGAAGGAGGCCCTAGCAGGGAAGACGGTAGAACAGCAATGGCAGGTATTCCTGGGAATAATGCAGAGGTTGCAGGATCAATTTATTCCAAAGAGGCGGAAAGACTCTAAGGGGAGTAAGAGACACCTGTGGCTGACAAGGGAAGTCAGGGACAGCATAAAAATTAAGGAGAGGAAGTATAACATAGCAAAGAAGAGTGGGAAGACAGAGGATTGGGACTCTTTTAAAGAGCAACAAAAGTTAACTAAAAAGGCATTACGGGGAGAAAAGATGAGGTACGAGGGTAAACTAGCCAATAATATAAAGGAGGATAGCAAAAGTTTTTTTAGGTACGTGAAGAGGAAAAAAATAGTCAAGGCAAATGTGGGTCCCTTGAAGACAGAAGCTGGGGAATTTATTATGGGGAACAAAGAAATGGCAGACGAGTTAAACCGTTACTTTGGATCTGTCTTCACTGAGGAAGATACACACAATCTCCCAAATGTTCTAGGGGCCGGAGAACCTAGAGTGATGGAGGAACTGAAGGAAATCCACATTAGGCAGGAAATGGTTTTGGGTAGACTGATGGGACTGAAGGCTGATAAATCCCCAGGGCCTGATGGTCTGCATCCCAGGGTACTTAAGGAGGTGGCTCTAGAAATAGTGGAAGCATTGGAGATCATTTTTCAATGTTCTATAGATTCAGGATCAGTTCCTGTGGATTGGAGGATAGCAAATGTTATCCCACTTTTTAAGAAAGGAGGGAAAGAGAAAATGGGTAACTTAGACCAGTTAGTCTGACATCAGTGGTGGGGAAGATGCTGGAGTCAATTATAAAAGACGAAATTGCTGAGCATTTGGATAGCAGTAACAGGATCATTCTGAGTCAGCATGGATTTACGAAGGGGAAATCATGCTTGACAAATCTACTGGAATTTTTTGAGGATGTAACTAGGAAAATTGACAGGGGAGAGTCTGTGGATGTGGTGTACCTCGACTTTCAGAAAGCCTTCGACAAGGTCCCACATAGGAGATTAGTGGGCAAAATTAGGGCACATGGTATTGGGGGTAGGGTACTGACATGGATAGAAAATTGGTTGACAGACAGAAAGCAAAGAGTGGGGATAAATGGGTCCCTTTCGGAATGGCAGGCAGTGACCAGTGGGGTACCGCAAAGATCGGTGCTGGGACCCCAGCTATTTACGATATACATTAATAACTTAGACGAAGGGATTAAAAGTACCATTAGCAAATCTGCAGATTATACTAAACTGGGGGGTAGTGTGAATTGTGAGGAAGATGCAATAAGGCTGCAGGGTGACTTGGACAGGTTGTGTGAGTGGGCGGATACATGGCAGATGCAGTTTAATGTAGATAAGTGTGAGGTTATTCACTTTGGAAGTAAGAATAGAAAGGCAGATTATTATCTGAATGGTGTCAAGTTAGGAGGAGTTCAACGAGATCTGGGTGTCCTAGTGCATCAGTCAATGAAAGGAAGCATGCAGGTACAGCAGGCAGTGAAGAAAGCCAATGGAATGTTGGCCTTCATAACAAGAGGAGTTGAGTATAGGAGCAAAGAGGTCCTTCTACAGTTGGGTGGAACTCAGAAATGAGAACGGTTTAGCAACACTTATAGGGGTGTATTATAGACCGCCAAATAGGGAACGAGAATTGGAAGAGCAAATATGTAAGGAGATAGCAGATATTAGTAGTAAGCACAGAGTGGTGATTGTGGGTGATTTCAATTTTCCGTATATAGACTGGGAATCACATTCTGTTAAAGGGCTGGATGGTTTGGAGTTTGTAAAATGTGTGCAGGATAGTTTTTTGCAGCAATACGTAGAGGTGCCTACCAGAGAAGGGGCAGTGTTGGACCTCCTGTTAGGAAATGAGATGGGTCAGGTGACGGAGGTATGTGTTGAGGAGCACTTTGGGTCTAGTGATCATAATGCCATTAGTTTCAATATCATTATGGAGAAGGTCAAATCTGGACCAAGGGTTGAGATTTTGGATTGGAGAAAGGCTAATTTTGAGGAGATGAGAAAGGATTTAAAAGGAGTGAAATGGAAATTGTTGTTTTATGAAAAGGATATAATAGAGAAATGGAGGATATTTAAAGGTGAAATTTTGAGAGTACAGAGTCTTTATGTCCCTGTTCGGTGGAAAGGAAAGAATAATAATTTGAAAGAGCCATGGTTTTCCAGGGAAATTGGACACTTGGTTCGGAAAAAGAGGGAGATATACAATAAATATAAGCGGCAGGGAGTAAATGAGGTTCTTGAGGAATATAAAGAATGTAAAAGGAATCTTAAAAAGGAAATTAGAAAAGCGAAAAAAAGATATGAGGCAAGTAATGTAAAAGTAAACCCCAAGGGGTTCTACAGATATGTCAATAGCAAAAGGATAGTGAGGGATAAAATTGGTCCATTAGAGAGTCAGAGTGGACAGCTATGTGCTGAGCCGGAAGAAATGGGGGAGATATTAAACAATTTCTTTTCTTCGGTATTTACCGAGGAGAAGGATATTGAATTATGTGAGGTAAGCGAAACAAGTAGAGTAGTGATGGAAATTAGGAGGATTAAAGAAGAGGAGGTACGGACACTTTTGAAGAATATAAAAGTGGATAAGTCTCCAGGTCCTGATAGGATATTCCCTAGGACATTGAGGGAAGTTAGTGCAGAAATAGCAGGGGCTATGACGGAAATATTTCAAACGTCATTAGAAACAGGGATGGTGCCGGAAGATTGGCGCATTGCGCATGTTGTGCCTTTGTTTAAAAAAGGTTCTAAAAGTAAACCTAGCAATTATAGACCTATTAGTTTGACGTCTGTGGTGGGAAAATTAATGGAAAAGATACTTAGGGACAATATATATAATTATTTGGATAATCAAGGCCTGATTAGAAACAGTCAACATGGATTTGTGCCTGGAAGGTCATGTTTGACTAATCTTCTTGAATTTTTTGAAGAGGTTACCAGGGAAATTGATAAGGGCAAGGCTGTGGATGTTGTCTATATGGACTTCAGTAAGGCATTTGACAAGGTTCCACATGGAAGGTTGATTAAGAAGGTTAAATCGTTGGGTATTAATAGTGAGGTTGCAAGATGGATTCAACAATGGCTGAATGGGAGATACCAGAGGGTAACGGTTGACAATTGTATGTCAGGTTGGAGGCCAGTGTCTAGTGGAGTGCCCCAAGGATCTGTGTTGGGTCCACTGTTGTTTGTCATTTACATTAATGATCTGGATGATGGTGTGGCAAATTGGATTAGTAAATATGCAGATGATACTAAGATAGGTGGAGTAGTTGATAGTGAGGTAGATTTTCAAAGTCTACAGAGAGACTTGGGCCTTTTGGAAGGGTGGGCTGAAAGATGGCAGATGGAGTTTAATGCTGATAAGTGTGAGGTGCTGCATTTTGGTAGGACAAATCAAAATAGGACGTACAGGGTAAATGGTAGGGAATTGAGGAATGCAGTGGAACAGAGGGATCTGGGAATAACTGTGCATTGTTCCCTGAAGGTGGAATCTCATGTGGATAGGGTGGTGAAGAAGGCGTTTGGTATGCTTGCCTTTATAAATCAGAGCATCGAGTATAGAAGCTGGGATGTAATGTTGAAATTGTACAGGGCATTGGTGAGGCCAAATCTGGAGTATGGTGTGCAGTTCTGGTCGCCAAATTATAGGAAGGATGTCGACAAAATGGAGAGGGTACAGAGGAGATTTACTAGAATGTTGCCTGGGTTTCAGCACTTAGGCTACAGAGAGAGGTTGAACAGGTTGGGTCTTTATTCTTTGGAGCGTAGAAGGTTGAGGGGGGACTTGATAGAGGTTTTAAAAATTTTGAGAGGGACGGACAGAGTTGACGTGGGTAGGCTTTTCCCTTTGAGAGTGGGGAAGATTCCAACAAGGGGACATAGCTTCAGAATTGAGGGAGAAAGGTTTAGGGGTAACATGAGGGGGAACTTCTTTACTCAGAGGGTGGTGGCTGTATGGAATGGGCTTCCGGTGGAAGTGGTGGAGGCTGGCTCGATTTTATTATTTAAGAGTAAATTGGATAGGTATATGGATAGGAGGGGATTAGAGGGTTATGGTCTGAGTGCAGGTAGATGAGACTAGGTCAGGGAGAATGGTCGGCGTGGACTGGTAGGGCCGGACAGGCCTGTTTCCATGCTGTAGTTGTTATATGTTATATGTTATATGTTATACCGGGCCCTGGTGAGACCGCACCTGGAGTACTGTGTGCAGTTTTGGTCTCCAAATTTGAGGAAGGATATTCTTGCTATTGAGGGCATGCAGCGTAGGTTCACTAGGTTAATTCCCGGAATGGCGGGACTGTCGTATGTTGAAAGGCTGGAGCGATTGGGCTTGTATACACTGGAATTTAGAAGGATGAGGGGGGATCTTATTGAAACATATAAGATAATTAGGGGATTGGACACATTAGAGGCAGGAAACATGTTCCCAATGTTGGGGGAGTCCAGAACAAGGGGCCACAGTTTAAGAATAAGGGGTAAGCCATTTAGAACGGAGATGAGGAATAACTTTTTCAGTCAGAGAGTTGTGAAGGTGTGGAATTCTCTGCCTCAGAAGGCAGTGGAGGCCAGTTCGTTGGATGCTTTCAAGAGAGAGCTGGGTAGAGCTCTTAAGGATAGCGGAGTGAGGGGGTATGGGGAGAAGGCAGGAACGGGGTACTGATTGAGAGTGATCAGCCATGATCGCATTGAATGGCGGTGCTGGCTCGAAGGGCTGAATGGCCTATTCCTGCACCTATTGTCTATTGTCTATTGTCTATTGAAAGTGGCGTCACGGGTAGATAAGGTGGTAAAGAGGGTTTGTCAGCCAGCGAATGGAGTCTCGCTGTTGGGTCGTTGTGTTGCAGTTATACAAGACGTTGGTGAAACTGCACCTGGTGTGTTTACAGCTGTGTTCACCCTGCTTTGTGCACTCCCTCTCTCTACCCCCCACCCTCCCTCTCTCTACCCCCCACCCTCCCTCTCTCTACCCCCACCCTCCCTCTCTCTACCCCCACCCTCCCTCTCTCTACCCCCCACCCTCCTTCTCTCTACCCCCACCCTCCCTCTCTCTACCCCCACCCTCCCTCTCTCTACCCCCCACCCTCCCTCTCTCTACCCCCCACCCTCCCTCTCTCTACCCCCCACCCTCCCTCTCTTTACCCTCCACTCTCCCTCTCTCTACTCTCCCTCTCTCTACCCCCCACTCTCCCTCTCTCTAACCCCCATCTCCCTCTCTCTGCCCCCCCCACTCTCCCTCTCTCTGCCCCCCCCCACTCTCCCTCTCTCTGCCCCCCCCCACTCTCCCTCTCTCTGCCCCCCCCCACTCTCCCTCTCTCTGCCCCCCCCACTCTCCCTCTCTCTGCCCCCCCACTCTCCCTCTCTCTGCCTCTCCACCCTCCCTCTCTCTGCCCCCCCACTCTCCCTCTCTCTGCCCCCCCACCCTCCCTCTCTCTGCCCCTCCACCCTCCCTCTCTCTGCCCCCCCACCCTCCCTCTCTCTACCCCCCACTCTCCCTCTCTCTGCCCCCCCACTCTCCCTCTCTCTGCCCCCCCACCCACTCTCTCTCACTCTCCCCCCTTCATTGTCATTCTGTTTCCATTTCTCCCTCTCTGTCTCTGCCACTCTCACACTCCCCTCTCCTACCTCCCTCTCACTTCTGTCCATCCCCATTCAATTCACCTGTCTCTCAATCTTGTCTTACACACTCTCTTCCATGTTTAGATTTAGATTTTTTTTGATTTAGAGATACAGCGCAGAAACAGGCCCTTCGGCCCACCGGGTCCGCGCCGCCCAGCGATCCCCGCACACGAACACTATCCTACACACACTAGGGACAATTATTTTTACATTTACCCAGCCAATTAACCTACAAACCTGTACGTCTTTGGAGTGTGGCAGGAAACCGCAGATCTCGGAGAAAACCCACGCAGGTCACGGGGAGAACGTACAAACTCCGTACAGACGGCGCCTGTAGTCAGGATCGAACCTGAGTCTCTGGCGCTGCATTCGCTGTAAGACAGCAACTCTACCGCTGCGCCACCGTGCCACTCTCCCCATCCTCTCTCACCTCAATCTCTCCACTCCCTCGTTCCATCCCAATCACCTCTGTCCCCCTCTCTTTCCTCCTCTCTCCACCCCACCCTAGTTCTCCGACTAGTGTCATTTCCTGCTTAATTCTTGTGTTTGGGTGCCTCGTTGTCACCTTGGCCTCAGCCATCAATGAGAGTTGTACATTTTCTTAACTGTCGTCGGCTTTGATCTGTCCTTTTCACACCTGTTTGTACCATTGCATATCCCTAGCTTTTCACTCCCCTGAAGACGTGTCTTGACCCGAAACGTCACCCATTCCTTCTCTCCAGAGATGCTGCCTCTCCCGCTGAGTTACTCCAGCATTTTGTGTCTGTCTATAGACAGACTAATAGTCTAATGCTGTTAAACTGGAAAAAGCGCAGAGAGACGGGAACACACAACGTTTAAGAGGCATTTGGATGGGCACTTGAAATGCTACAACATTCAGGGCTACGGTCCAAATGCAGGAAAATGGGATTAAAATTAGACTATGTTTGGTAACGGGCGGCACGGACACGATGGGCCGAAGGGCCTCTTTCTGTGCTGTAGGACTCTATGACTCTATATACAAAGATGTTGCCAGGACTTGAGGGCCTGAGGAGGTTGAGCAGGCTAGAACTTTATTCATTGGAGGCAGTTGATGAGGGATGATCTTATCGAGTGTACACGATCATTGAGGAGACTGATCCACACAGTTTATTTACCCAGAGTAGAAGAATCCAGAGATCATGGGTTTATGGTGAGATGGGAAAGATTTAATAGGATTTAAAAGGGGCAATGTTTCCACACTGTGGGTACAGCACTTTCAGAAAGTATTCACACTCCTTCACTTTGTCCACATTTTGTTACGTTGCAGCCTTATTTTAAAATGGATTAAATTCATTTATTTTATCATTAATCTACACACAATACCCCAGAATGAAGAACCAAAAACAGGTGTTTAGAAATTTTTGCAAAGTAATTGAAAAGAAATAACTGAAATATCACATTTCCGTAAGTATTCAGACTCTTTGCTTTGACACTCAAATTTGAGCTTTGGTTCATCCTGTTTCCATTGATTATCCTTGAGATGTTCCTACAACTTGATAGGAATCCACCTGTGGTAACTTAAGTTGTTGATTGGACATGATTTGGAAAGGCTGCATATCAGAGCAAAAAGTCAAGTCAAGTTTATTTGTCACACACACATAAATGTGCAGTGAAATGAAAGATTACACACAGTCCAAAATCAAGAACAATAAAAGCAATAAAAGAGCAATAAAAATAAGCAATAACACACAAAATCAAACAAAAAGAAACGGAAAGAAACATCCATCACAGTGAGTCTCCTCCAGTCACCTCCTCACTGTGATGGAAGGCCACAATGTCTTCTCTCTTCCCCTGCCGTCTTCTCCCGCGGTCAGGCTGTTGTCGTTGCCACGTTCCAGGCCGCGCCGGACGGTGAAAGGTCCGCAGTGGGCCGACCCAAGCCCCGTGAAGACGCCACTGCCGTGAAGCCATGAAGACGAAGGAATTGTCCGTAGATCTCTGAGACAGGATTGTGTTGAGACATAGATCTGGGGAAGGATATAAAACAAATTCCGCAGCATTGCAGGTCCCGAAGAGCACAGTGGCCTCCGTCATTCTTAAATTGAAGAACTTTGGAACCACCAGGACTCTTCATAGAGCTGGCCACCCGGCCAAACTGAGCAATTGGGAGAAGGGCCTTGGTCAGGGAGGTGACCAAGAATCCGATGGTCATTCTGACGGAGCTCCAGTTCCTCTGTGAAGATGGGAGAACCTTCCAGAAGAACAACTATATCTGCAGCACTCCACCTTTATGGTAGAGTGGCCAGACGGAAGCCACTCACTCCTCAGTAAAAGGCACATGACAGCCCGCTTGGAGTTTGCCAAAAGGCACCTAAAGGACTCTCAGATCATGAGAAACATGATTCTCTGGTCTGATGAAACCAAGATTGAACTCTTTGGCCTGAATGCCAAGTGGCACCGCTCATCACCTGGCGAATACCGTACCTACGGTCAAGCATGGTGGTGGCAGCATCATGCTGTGGGGATGTTTTTCAGCGGCAGGAACTGGGAGATTAGTCTGGGGGGACAGGGCTTTCTCCATCGCTGCTCCCACCCTATGGAACTCACTACCCCAAACCGTTAGAGACTCCCCCACACTCACCACATTCAAAACATCGCTGAAGTCTCACCTGTTCAGTACTGCCTTCAACCACTGAAGGTCACCTCACCTTCTGTCTCCTTTCTCTGTTCATTTATTTATTTACTTATTTATCTATTTATTCATTTCCCCTATGTTCTCAAAATCTCTGTAAAGCGTCTTTGAGTATATGAAAAGCGCTATATAAATAAAATGTATTATTATTATTATTAAGATCGAGGGAAAGATGAATGGAGCAAAGTACAGAGAGATCCTTGATGAAAACCTGCTCCAGAGCATTCTGGACCTCAGACTGGGGCAGAAGTTCACCTTCCAACAAGACAACGACCCTAAGCACGCAGCCAAGACAACGCAGGAGTGGCTTTGTGACATATCTGTGAATGTCCTTGAGTGGCCCAGCCCGAGGCTGGACTTGAACCCGATCGAGCATCTCTGGAGGGGCCTGAAAATAGCTGTGCATTGACGCTCTCCATCCAACCTGACAGAGCTTGAGGGGATCTGCAGAGAAGGATGGGAGAAATTACCCAAATACAGGTGTGGCAAGCTTGTAGCGTCATACCCAAGAAGACTTGAGGCTGTAATCGCTGCCAAAGGTGCTTCAACAAAGTACTGAGTAAAGGGTCTGAATACTTATGTAAATGTGATATTTCAGGTATTTCTTTTTAATTACTTTCCAAAAATTTCTAAACACCTGGTTTCACTTTTTTATTATGGGGTATTGTGTATTGATGATAAAAAACAAAGAATTTAATCCATTTTAAAATAAGGCTGTAACGTAGCAAAATGTGGAAAAAGTGAAGGGGTTTGAATACTTTCTATATGCAGCTGCCAGAGGATCGACTATAACAAAATTTAAAAGAATATTTGAACAAGAACGTGTCACCTGAGATTAATATAAATGGGGCCTATTGGTCGGTGTGGTCTGTTTCCATGCAATGACTCGGCCACTTTCACATGTCTGCAGCTAACACCAGCGCACCAAATAGACAATAGGCAATAGACAATAGACAACAGACAATAGGTGCAGGAGGAGGCCATTCGGCCCTTCAAGCCAGCACCACCATTCAATGTGATCATGGCTGATCATTCTCAATCAGTACCCCGTTCCTGCCTTCTCCCCATACCCCCTGACTCCGCTGTCCTTAAGAGCTCTATCTAGCTCTCTCTTGAATGCATTCAGAGAATTGGCCTCCACTGCCTTCTGAGGCAGAGAATTCCACAGATTCACAACTCTCTGACTGAAAATGTTTTTCCTCATCTCAGTTCTAAATGGCCTACCCCTTATTCTTAAACTGTGGCCCCTTGTTCTGGACTCCCCCAACATTGGGAACATGTTTCCTGCCTCTAACGTGTCCAACCCCTTAATCTTATACGTTTCGATAAGATCTCCTCTCATCCGTCTAAATTCCAGTGTATACAAGCCTTGTCGCTCCAGTCTTTCAACATATGACAGTCCCGCCATTCCGGGAATTAACCTAGTAAACCTACGCTGCACGCCCTCAATAGCAAGAATAGCAAAACCCACTGGCCACTGTCTGCACACGGACATCCTGCGCATGGCTGAGAGTGTCCCCGCAGGGTAAGTACCTACATGAGACCAGGGTCAGTTGGTAGTGTGTCAATGTGGGCTTTGTGTGTTGGCACTGGACTCATGCCCTTGTGAGTATCACTGATCTAGTGGTCACAGTACCAAGTGGGGCTGATCATCTCAAACATGTTCCCTCAACACAACCTCAGGGCCATGTCCAAACCCCCCCCCCCCCCCCGCCTCAGCCCCACACCTCACCATGTGCCCTGGTGAGCAGGGCACTGACTGGCTACTGCTCACTGCGCCCCCTCTCCAATAGTAAAAGCTTCTTTAGATATGTTAAGAGAAAAAGATTAATAAAGACAAATGTGGGTCCCTTGAAGGCAGACACAGGTGAAATTATTATGGGTAACAAGGAAATGGCAGAAGAGTTCAACAGGTACTTCGGATCTGTCTTCACTAAGGAAGACACAAACAATCTCCCAGATGTACTAGAGGACAGAGGATCAAGGGGGATGGAGGAACTGAAAGAAATTTACATTAGGCGAGAAATAGTATTGGGTAGACTGATGGGACTGGCTGATAAATCCCCTGGGCCTGATGGTCTGCATCCCAGGGTATTCAGGGAGGTGGCTCTAGAAATCATGGACGCATTGGTGATCATTTTCCAATGTTCTATAGATTCAGGATCAGTTCCTGTAGATTGGAGGATAGCTAATGTTATCCTACATTTCAAGAAAGGAGCGAGAGAGAAAACCAGTGTTGGAAATGGGTTTTAGGAACTAGGGGTACGTTGTGAGCCTGTTGGGAAGGAAGGAAGGGGGGGGGGGGGGGTTAATGTGCGGTCATACCCATTAAAAAGGGTACTACCTGCCAATGGGCCGGTCCCCAGCAAAGATGCCGCACGTTACTTTGATCGACACCTCTCCTCCCAGGGACTCCGCCGCGTGATGTAGTCCGCCCCTCCAGTGATGTAGTCCGCCCCCCCCAGTGATGTAGTCCGCCCCTCCAGTGATGTAGTGTGCCCCCCCAGTGATGTAGTCTGCCCCCCAGTGATGTAGTCCGCCCCCCCAGTGATGTAGTCCGCCCCTCCAGTGATGTAGTCCGCCCCTCCAGTGATGTAGTGTGCCCCCCCAGTGATGTAGTCTGCCCCCCAGTGATGTAGTCCGCCCCCCCAGTGATGTAGTCCGCCCCTCCAGTGATGTAGTGTGCCCCCCCAGTGATGTAGTGTGCCCCCCCAGTGATGTAGTCTGCCCCCCAGTGATGTAGTCCGCCCCCCCAGTGATGTAGTCCGCCCCTCCAGTGATGTAGTGTGCCCCCCCAGTGATGTAGTGTGCCCCCCCAGTGATGTAGTCTGCCCCCCAGTGAGGTAGTCCGCCCCCCCAGTGATATAGTCCACCCCCCCAGTGATGTAGTGTGCCCCCCCCAGTGATGTAGTCCGCCCCTCCAGTGATGTAGTGTGCCCCCCCAGTGATGTAGTCTGCCCCCCAGTGATGTAGTGTGCCCCCCCAGTGATGTAGTCTGCCCCCCAGTGATGTAGTCCGCCCCCCCAGTGATGTAGTCCGCCCCTCCAGTGATGTAGTGTGCCCCCCCAGTGATGTAGTGTGCCCCCCAGTGATGTAGTCTGCCCCCCAGTGAGGTAGTCCGCCCCCCCAGTGATATAGTCCACCCCCCCAGTGATGTAGTGTGCCCCCCCAGTGATGTAGTGTGCCCCCCCAGTGATGTAGTGTGCCCCCCCAGTGATGTAGTGTGCCCCACCAGTGATGTAGTCCGCCCCCCCAGTGATATAGTCCGCCCCTCCAGTGATGTAGTCCGCCCCCCCAGTGATGTAGTGTGCCCCCCCCAGTGATGTAGTGTGCCCTCCCAGATGTAGTCCGCCCCTCCAGTGATGTAGTCCGCCCCTCCAGTGATGTAGTTCCCCCCCCCAGTGATGTAGTCTGCCCCCAGTGATGTAATCTGCCCCCCAGTGATGTAGTCCGCCCCCCCAGTGATGTAGTCTGCCCCCCAGTGATTCAGTCCGCCCCTCCAGTGATGTAGTCCACCCCTCCAGTGATGTAGTCCGCCCCCCCAGTGATGTAGTCCGCCCCTCCAGTGATGTAGTCCGCCCCCCCAGTGATGTAGTGTGTCCCCCCAGTGATGTAGTCTGCCCCCCCAGTGATGTAGTGTGCCCTTCCAGTGATGTAGTCCGCCCCTCCAATAGACAATAGACAATAGACAATAGGTGCAGGAGTAGGCCATTCAGCCCTTCAAGCCAGCACCACCATTCAATGCGATCATAGCTGATCACTCTCAATCAGTACCCCGTTCCTGCCTTCTCCCCATACCCCCTCACTCCGCTGTCCTTAAGAGTTCTATCCAGCTCTCTCTTGAAAGCATCCAACGAACTGGTCTCCACTGCCTTCTGAGGCAGAGAATTCCACACCTTCACCACTCTCTGACTGAAAATGTTCTTCCTCATCTCCGTTCTAAATGGCCGACCCCTTATTCTTAAACTGTGGCCCCTTGTTCTGGACTCCCCAACATTGGGAACATGTTTCCTGCCTCTAATGTGTCCAATCCCCTAATTATCTTTATATGTTTCAATAAGATCCCCCCTCATCCTTCTAAATTCCAGTGTATACAAGCCCAATCGCTCCAGTCTTTCAACATACGACAGTCCCGCCATTCCGGGAATTAACCTAGTGAACCTACGCTGCACGCCCTCCATAGCAAGAATATCCTTCCTCAAATTTGGAGACCAAAAAAGACCTCCAGTGATGTAGTGTGCCCCCCCAGTGATGTAGTGTGCCCCCCCCAGTGATATAGTCCGCCCCTCCAGTGATGTAGTCCGCCCCTCCAGTGATGTAGTCCACCCCTCCAGTGATGTAGTCCGCCCCGCTGTGGGATGTGACATCGGAACCCCACGTGGGGGCGGCGGTGGCTGATTGACTGGCGGCCCTGGGTGGTGTGTATCCAATTGAGGGAATTCTCCAAGATGTTGCAAAGAGCAGAGAGACAGTACTCATTAACCCCGAGCTGGAAACACCGTCACTAGGGGTACCCCCCCATTTCCATCACTGGAGAAAACGGGAATTACAGAGCAGTTAGCCTGACATCGGTGGTGGGGAAGATGCTGGAGTCGATTATTAAAGAGGTAATAATGGTGCATTTGGATAGCAGTAAAAGGATAAGTCCAAGTCAGCATGGATTTATGAAAGAGAAATCATGCTTGACTAATCTTCTGGAATTTTTTGAGGATGTGACAAGTAAAATGGATGAAGGGGAGCCAGTGGATGTAGTGTGTCTAGACATTCAGAAAGCCTTTGATAAGGTCCCACACGGGAGATTGGTGAGCAAAATTAGAGCACATGGCATTGGGGGTAGGGTGTTGACATGGATAGAGAATTGGTTGGCAGACAGGAAGCAAAGAGTAGGAGTAAATGGGTCCTTTTCAGAATGGCAGGCAGTGGCGAGTGGAGTCCCGCAAGGCTCGGTGTTGGGGCCGCAACTGTTTACAATACATATGAATAATTTGGATGATGGAATTAGAAGTAACACTAGCAAGTTTGCAGATGACACAAAGCTGGGTGGCAGTGTGAACTGTGAAGAGGATGTTAGGAGGTTGCAGGGTGACTTGGAGTTGAGTGAGTGGGCAGATGCATGGTAGATGCAGTATAATGTAGATAAATATGAGGTTATCCACGTTGGCGGCAAAAACAAGGAGGGAGATTATTATCTCAATGGTGTCAGATTAGGTAAAGGGGAAGTGCAACGAGACCTTGGTGTCCTTGTACACCAGTCACTGAAGGTAAGTGTGCAGGTACAGCAGGTAGTGAAGAAAGCTAATGGCATGTTGGCCTTCATAATGAGAGGATTTGAGTATAGGAGGGAAGAAGTCCTTCTGCAGTTGTAGAGGGTCTTGGTGAGTCCACATCTGGAGTATTGTGTATAGTTTTGGTCTCCAAAATTTGAGGAAGGACATCCTTGCTATTGAGGCAGTGCAGCGTAGGTTCACGAGGTTAATCCCTGGGATGGTGGGACTGTCATAAGAGGAAAGATTGGAAAGACTAGGCTTGTATTCACTGGAGTTTAGAAGGGTGAGAGGGGATCTTATAGAGACGTATAAAATTACCGCACACCACGAGGCAGAGGCCCACGAGGCAGAGGCCCACGACGCCATTGCTGCCACCAGGTGCAGTACCGCTCCTCACCTCCTCCCCGGGGTCGCCGACGACCGAGGCCTCTTCACCGCCGCTGCCCCCCACGTCCTTCCCGACCTCTTCACCGCCACCCACGCCCTCCCCGGCCATTCGCTGACCGGACCGACCGCCACTTACCCGGACTCCAGGTCCCCGCGGGCCTCCCTCAGCGACCGTGTCGACCCGCGCCGCTCCACTGCCCAGCAGGAGGTCGCAGCTGTCGCTGTCCCCGGCCCCCGGGACCAACAACAGGCTGCAGCTCCACCCGGCCCATAGACACCACGCTGGGCCCCACACACACACACCGCCCTGGGCCCACACACACACACCGCCCTGGGCCCACACACAACGCGCTGGGCCCACACACACACCGCCCTGGGCCCACACACACACACCGCGCTGGGCCCACACACACACCGCTGGGCCCAGCGCTGGGCCCACACACACCGCGCTGGGCCCCCACACACCGCCCTGGGCCCACACACACCGCGCTGGGCCCACACACACCGCGCTGGGCCCACACACACCGTCCTGGGCCCACACACACACCGCTGGGCCCACACACACCGCCCTGGGCCCACACACACACCGCTGGGCCCACACACACCGCCCTGGGCCCACACACACACCGCTGGGCCCACACACACACACCGCGCTGGGCCCACACACACCGCGCTGGGCACACACACACACCGCTGGGCCCAGCGCTGGGCCCACACACACCGCGCTGGGCCCACACACACCGTGCTGGGCCCACACACACCGCGCTGGGCCCACACACACACCGCTGGGCCCACACACACCGCTGGGCCCACACACACCGCGCTGGGCCCACACACACTGCGCTGGGCCCACACATACCGCCCTGGGCCCACACACCCCCGCTGGGCCCACACACCGCGCTGGGCCCACACACACCGCGCTGGGCCCACACACACCGCGCTGGGCCCACACACACCGCGCTGGGCCCACACACACCGCCCTGGGCCCACACACACTGCACTGGGCCCACACACACACCGCTGGGCCCACACACACCGCGCTGGGCCCACACACACTGCGCTGGGCCCACACATACCGCCCTGGGCCCACACACCCCGCTGGGCCCACACACCGCGCTGGGCCCACACACACCGCGCTGGGCCCACACACACCGCGCTGGGCCCACACACACCGCGCTGGGCCCACACACACCGCCCTGGGCCCACACACACTGCACTGGGCCCACACACACACCGCTGGGCCCACACACACCGCCCTGGGCCCACACACACACCGCTGGGCCCACACACCGCACTGGGCCCCACACACCGCGCTGGGCCCACACACAACCGCCCTGGGCCCACACACACCGCCCTGGGCCCACACACACTGCCCTGGGCCCACACACACCGCCCTGGGCCCACACACACACCGCACTGGGCCCCACACACCGCGCTGGGCCCACAGCCCCCACCAGGCAGTCCCCACAGCACCGCTGGGTCCTACTGCCCACCCCCTACTAATGGGCCCTAGCTACGCCTGCCTCTTTGTCGGGTACGTCGAACAATCCCTGTTCCAGACGTACACTGGCCCCATCCCCGAACTCTACCTCCGCTACATCGACGACTGCATTGGTGCTACCTCTTGTACCCATGCAGAACTCACTGACTTCACACACTTCACCTCCAATTTCCATCCTGCCCTCAAATATACCTGGACTATCTCCGACATCTCCCTCCCGTTTCTGGACCTCACCATCTCCATCACAGGAGACAGACTAGTGACGGACATTTACTACAAGCCCACCGACTTGCACAGCTATCTGGACTACACTTCTTCCCACCCGGTCCCCTGCAAAAAGTCTATCCCCTACTCCCAATTCCTCCGTCTACGCCGCATCTGCGCCCGGGATGAGGTGTTTCACACTAGGGCTTCCGAGATGTCCTCGTTCTTCAGGAAACGGGGCTTCCCCTCCTCCATTATAGATGAGGCTCTCACTAGGGTCTCTTCTACATCCCGCAGCTCCGCTCTTGCTCCCCCTCCCCCCACTCGCAACAAGGACAGGATCCCCCTCGTTCTCACCTTCCACCCCACCAGCCAATGGATCCAACACATCATCCTCCAACATTTCCGTCACCTACAACGGGACCCCACCACTGGCCATATCTTCCCATCCCCTCCCCTTTCTGTGTTCCGCAGAGACCGTTCCCTCCATAACTCCCTGCTCCACTCGTCCCTTCCTATCCAAACCACCCCAACCCCGGGCACTTTCCCCTGCAACCTCACGAGATGCAACACCTGTCCCTTTACCTCCCCCCTCAACTCCATCCAAGGACTCAAACAGTCTTACCAGGTGAGACAAAGGTTCACCTGCACCTCCTCCAACCTCATCTATTGCATCCGCTGCTCTAGATGTCAACTTACTTACATCGGCGAAACCAAGCGCAGGCTCGGCGATCGCTTCGCTCAACACCTGCACTCGGTCCGCATTAACAAAACTGATCTCCCGGTGACCCAGCACTTCAACTCCCCCTCCCATTCCCAGTCTGACCTTTCTGTCATGGGACTCCTCCAGTGCCATAGTGAGGCCCACCGGAAATTGGAGGAACAGCACCTCATATTTCGCCTGGGCAGTTTGCAGCCCAGCGGTATGAACGTCGACTTCTCCAACTTTAGATAGTTCCTCTGTCCCTCCCTTCCCCTCCTCCTTCCCAGATCTCTCTCTTTCTTCCTGTCTCCACCTATATCCTTCCTTTGTCCCGCCCCCCTGACATCAGTCTGTGGAGGGGTCTCGACCTGAAACGTCACCCATTCCTTCTCTCCCGAGATGCTGCCTGACCTGCTGAGTTACTCCATCATTTTGTGAATAAATCGATTTGTACCAGCATCTGCAGTTATCTATCTATCTATCTATCTATCTATCTATCTATCTATCTATCTATCTATCTATCTATCTATCTATCTATCTATCTATCTATCTATCTATCTATCTATCTATCTATCTATTATACTAAAAGTCAGATCTTGTATTTGTATATATATATCTGTGATTTCGGCTGATTACGGCAAAACGGTAAACCGTAGCGCCACGATTTTTGCACCGACTTAATCACCGCGCGGACCGCTGCTGGAAAATGATTTTTTTATTTAATTCGTTCGCATATTTTTAAAGTTACAGAGGTTTTAAAACGCTGCCCCCCCTAATTTATTGAAGGTTTTCAGGGGGGCGCTGTGCTCAGTACGCATGCGCGGTATCTCCTCAATTTCACTGATTTCGGCTGATTACGGCAAAACGGTGAACCGTAGCGCCACAATTTTTGCACCGTCTAATCACACCGCTGGGCGCTGCTGGTAATTGGGTTTTTTTTATTTAATTCGGTCGTGTATCTTTTAAGTTACGGAGGTTTTAGTAAATTAAAAAAAATTCCAGCCGTTTTTTCCATGGCCTTCAGCGTGTGACGACAAAATGCCCATGTGATAAGAGCTCGTACAACCCCCCTCCTACTGATTTATTGAAGGCTTTCAGCGTGGTGCGTCTGTGCGTATGTGCTCACCTCTCCTCTCTTCCCTTGCTTCTTTCCTCTCTCCCACACCCGGGAGACCCTCTCCCCGCTATCCCCCCCCCGGAACTTTCACTGATGCGCTCCCCCCCTCCCCCCCGGACCTGTTGGTGCTGGGGGCAAGAGAGAGTAGGGGAAAGGGGTGTGCTGGGGAAAGGGGGGTTGGGGGAGAGTAAGAGTGTGTCTGGGGGAGAGAGAATGGTGGCGGGGTCTGAGAATGGGGACTGGGGAGGGGGACAACAGGGGTCGTCTGGTGGGGGATTGGTGGTGGGGGAAAGAGGGGTACTGGGAAAAGGGGAGGTCCCCCTTCACCCCTCAACCCCTGGGGGGGAGGGAGAGGGAGGGGGGGAGGGGGGAGGGAGGTGTGGAGGGATCGAGGGGGAGGGAGTGGTGGAGGGAGGTGTTGAGGATGGAGGGGGGGGAGGGAGGGGGGAGGGTGATGAGAGATGGGGTGGTATTTGTGGAGGGGGGAGAGAGTGGGGGGGGGGAGGGGAGGAGGGAGGGATGGGGGAGAGGGGAGGGATATGGACCTCCCCTTTTCCCAGTACCCCTCTTTCCCCCACCACCAAGTCCCCTCCGCACGACCCCTGTTGTCCCATTCCCCATTCCCCATTCTCAGACCCCCCCATTTTCTCTCCCCCAGACACACTCTTAGCATCAGTTACAGGCCCGGGGGGGGGGGGGTGTGCGGGGGCCGGTGATCGCGGGCTGGCGCCGCTAACGGCGTCCATTTTTTTTGGTGCGAGTGAGGAGATGCCGCGCATGCGTGCTGAGCACAGAGTGAGGAAATTCCGCGCATGCGTACTGAGCACAGCCACACCGCAGCGCCACCTATAGAAACCTCAATAAGTGGGGGTCAGCGCATTAAAACATCTGTAACTTAAAAAATATGCGACCGAATTAAATTAAAAACTCATTTTGCACCGCCTGATCACACCGCTGGACGCTTGCCGAAAATGATGTTTTTATTTTTTAAGTTACAGAGGTTTAAAAGTCGAAATATCTCAGTTATTTCGGTTGATGTCGGCAAAAACGGTGAACAGTAGCGACACGATTTTTGCACCGCTTTAATCACCACGCTGAACGCTGCTGGAAAAGGATTTTTTTATTTGATTCGGTCGCGTATTTTTTAAGTTACAGAGGTTTAAGTAAAATAAAATAAAAAACAGCCGTTATTTTCAATTGTCTTCAGCGTGTGACGTCAAGGCTTTTTGCTTGCAGCTGTTTTTCGTCTGTTCGTATGGGCTCACCTCTCCTCTCTCCCCTTGCTTCTCTCCTCTCTCAAACACCCGGGAGAACATCTCCCCGCTTCCCCCCCCCCCCCCCCGGGACCTTTCACTGATGCGACCCCCCACCCCCCGGGACCTTTCACTTATCCGCTCACCCGCCAACCCCCCCCCCCCCCCCGGGCCTTTAACTGATGCTAAGAGTGTGTCCAGGTGAAAGAAAATGGGGGGGTCTGAGAATGGGGACTGGGGAGTGGGACAACAGGGGTCTTGAGGAGGAGACTTGGTGGTGGGGGAAAGAGGGGTACTGGGAAAAGGGGAGGTCCCCCTCCATCCCGTCTCCACAATCCCTCCCTCCGCCCAAGGGGAGGGTGTGGGGAGAGTAAGAGTGGGGCTGGGGGAGGAGAGAATGGGGGTTGTGGGGACGGGCCCAACGGGCCCTCTTTGCTAGTATACTACTAAAACTCAGATCTTGTGTCGTTTTATTTGTATGTATATATATTTGGTTTCGCTGATTTCTCCAAAACGGTAAACCGTAGCGCCACGAATTTTGCACAGCATCAATCACCACGCGGACAGCTGCTGGAAAATTATGTTTTTATTTAATTCGGTCACATAGTTTTTAAGTTACAGAGGTTTTAAAGCGCTGCCCCTCCTCTTATTGAGGTTTCTATAGGGGGCGCTGCGGTGCGGCTGTGCTCAGTACGCATGCGCGGCATCTCCTCACTTGTACATATATTTCACTGATTCGGCTGATTACGGCAAAACGGTAAACCGTGGCGCCACACTTTTTGCACCGCCTAATCACACCGCGGGACGCTTGCCGAAAATGATGTTTTTATTTAATTCGGTCGTTTATTTTTTAAGTTACAGAGGTTTAAAAGTCGAAATATTTTTTCTCTCAGTTCTTTCGGTTGATTTCGGCAAAAACGGTGAACAGTAGCGACACGGTGTGGGGAGAGTAAGAGTGGGGCTGGGGGAGGAGAGAATGGGGGGTGTGGGGACGGGCCCAACGGGCCCTCTTTACTAGTATACTATTAAAACTCAGATCTTGTTTATAAATAGTTTTGTATCCTGGGTTTTGTGTATATATCAGTGATTTCGGCAAAACTGTAAACCGTCGCGCCACGGTTTTTGCACCGCCTTAATCACCAACCTCCCGTCTAACCGGCCGCGATATTTTCATTTAATTTGGTCGTATATTTTTTAAGTTACAGAGGTTTTAAAGCGCTGCCCCCCCTGATTTATCGAAGTTTTGACAGAAGGGGGGCGCTGCGGTGCGGATTAATCTTCATTGTGATGTCACAATGCCCCTGTGAGATGAACTCGAGCTGACCCCCCTTCCCCCCCCCCCCCCGCGGTATTCAGCGTGTGACGTCACAATGGACAAGCAGCTGCTATTGGGTGTCTGCTCTTTACAGAGGTTTTAAATTTACATTTTTTTTAAAAAAGTAGTGTTTTGTATTGAAAGCCTGGGGGAGAGAGAGAATGGGGGTGGGTCTGAGAATGGGGACTGGGGAGGGGGACAACAGAGGTCGTTGCAGAGGGGGCTTGGTTGTGGGGGAAAGAGGGGTACTGGGAAAAGGGGAGGTCCGCCTTCCCCCCTCAACCCCTTCCTCCCCCCTCCTTACCACCTCCATCCCCACTCTCTCCCCCTTCCTCCCCAACTCCCACCCCCCTCCCTCCCCTCCCCCTCCCCACCTCCCTCACCCATCCCCCCTAACTCCCCCCCTCCCTCCTTCCCTCCATCCCTCCCCCCTCCCTCCACCCTTCAATCCCTCTCCCCTCCCCCCTCCTTCAACTCCTCCCTCCCCCCCTTCCGGTTACAATGGAAACCCCACGGGGACGGGACAAACGGGGAAAGAGGGGTACTGGGAAAAGGGGAGTTCCCCCTCCCTCCCCCCTTCCCGCCTCCCCTCCCCCCCCCTCCCTCCCCCTCCCCTCCTCCCTCAACACCTCCCTCCTCCCTCCCTCCCCGCCTCCCGGTTACAATGGAAACCCTACGAGGACGGGCCCAACGGGGAAAGAGGGCTACTTTGTTGCGAGCTCTTTACAGAGGTTTAAATTTACATTTTTTATTTCTAACCTTTTTTTTCAAGGTCTATTGGGTGTCTACTCTTTACAAATTTACATTTTTTTTATGAGAAGCACTTGGTCAAGTCAAGTCAATTATATTTGTATAGCACATTTAAAAACAACCCACATTGACCAAAGTGCTGTACATCTGATTAGGTACTAAGGAAAAAAATGAAACATACAGTGGCACGCAAACAGTTCACAGCACCTCCTCAATGAGCCTCAAACGCTAGGGAGTAGAAATAGGTTTTGAGCCTGGACTTAAAGGAGTGGATGGAGGGGGCAGTTCTGATGGGGAGAGGGATGCTGTTCCACAGTCTAGGAGCTGCAACCGCAAAAGCTCGGTCACCCCTGAGCT